>NC_056735.1:985539353-985629353 GCF_019279795.1 Protopterus annectens | reverse complement strand
TAATGAAAACAGCTCAGGATGTGCAGGACGGGTGTAGGGACGGTTCATAGCTGCCCATTTCTTTAACAGCAACAGCTGTGCATATAGTTGTAATTTGTAGGTAATTTTGAAACCTTACACCCCTGAGAGAGGTGTGAGGACCACGAAGTATGTTGTACTGCCAATTAAATTTCAGTGTCTGTGTCAGGCGGACATTTGTGTACAATGGGCAGCTATGTATGGGGCATAATTTTTTTGCAGGACCAGATTGCCCTTTTTTTTTTTTCAGGTGAGAGTGGAATGTGAGGTAGGGGGTGTAGGTATGTTGTGGGAGGTAGGTTGGGGAGGTAAACAGACAAACAAGATGCATACAGGGGCGGAATATGACACATGGGGTAGGTGAACACAATTGACGGGGAAGGATGTTTGGAAATCGCAAGCCCATGAACCCACAGATGGTAACAATGGAACTGAGATCCCCACCCATGGGCAGTCACCACTGCATCTTTACAAACCAGAGGATGGCTTTGCTGGGGGCTGCATAGGAGGGGCATGCTCACCTGTGAGTCACGCCACTCTTGCCTCGAGCTGGTGTAGGGGATCAGCGACTGTATGCTCGATCTCCCTATGCACCACAGCCCGGACCATTCGGAGGGTGATGGGTGGCCCTTTTCCGGCCACGCTTGCAAGGGGGGGGACAAGCCCCATCCTCTGCAGTGCTTCCACCTGAAGGTGGCACAGGGCCACCAGAGGAGGAGATCCCGGGCTGGGCACCAGACATGCTGGTGCCAGGTGCCATCACCAGCTGAGGTGGGAGAGGGGGTCCACTGGGACCGGCCTTCCCATACATTCTATATTCAGCAGGATTTGATGACAATATGGGTTAATAACAGACAACAGCATTCCAAATTAGTTGTAAGAGCATGCAGTAGTATTCCCATTAACCCAACACACAAGAATTCCAACAGTTGAACAGCAAGCATAACACATGCATATTTAGAATAACGGTGGACATTCCAACAGCATGCAGGGTTGATTGGTGGCAACAGGCCACCATGATTGTGGTATGTGAACAGGGCACATGCATCAAAGTACATGCAGATATTTATAAACCAATAGGGCATATGTCCCAACAAAGTTTGTCAGATTACACATACCCATTTAGGTGTGGGATGCCATTATTTTGACCATAAAGTAGGGTGTAAAAGGATCACTCTATTAACAACTTATATATACTTATAACTTCACTCTACATTCCTACTGACTGCAGGTATATATCCCCTACATGTATTATTACACTAGGCAGTGTACATTAAATTGTGAAATGGGTTTTGATAGTTGTTTATATACCTGACCTGTATCTGACATACAAACTGTTCAGGATGCAGATGTTACTGTTACGTATTTATATATTTCATTTATATTCGTATATCTACATATCTGGCTGTCTTCAGGTGACATTATCAGCTACATTTAAACAGACCCCTACATTTCTAGAAGCACACTGACATTTGTGGGGAACACAATCACAAGCTGCTCATGTGCCAGATTAACCTGTACATGCTAGCCATGAACCAACAGTTGAGGACTGTATATATGCTTAAGAGCTACTGACATTCCCTAGATCCACTTTATATGGACCTACACAAGTGTGGATTGACAGCACTTGATACAACTGTATGATTTCCATAATGCAAGGGTACAACAACATATCAAAGAAAGTGCCACGGACATAGTCCAGGAATTATACCTTTATTAATTTCATCACGCACTTTTGTAATGGCTCTCTCATTCATTTCATATTTTGGTGCATGCAGAATACTTTTATTCCAGACTTATTATACCTTTATTAATGAGTTACAACACTTTTTCACACTCTCTGACTTATTTTATGTTACAATACATGCAGAGACTTTATTCAAGGCTTATTTATACCTTTATTAATGGGTTACAACACTCTTTTTCAGGCTCTCTCACATATTTTATATTACAATACATACAGAGACTTTATTAAAGACTTATTTATACCTTTATTAATGGGTTACAACACTCTTTTTCAGGCTCTCTCACTTATTTTATATAATAATACATGCAGAATAATTACTAACCTGCCTGGTGGCACAGCCTTAGCAGCCTATTTGCATAGGCTTGCCGATTCGCAGTATGGACACCTACAGCTGTGAAGTAAATGAAGGGATATTGAGACATACCTATCCATTATATGGACTACAATAGCATTTCTTACATACTTCATTCCATGGCTACCTACTCAGTAGTGGGGCATCTTGCATGTCACGGGCCTCCTGTATCCATCGGTTCAGTTGGTCCTGCTTCTATCTCTTCAGGTCTGCATGGTGGTGACGGACCTGCTCACCAGTCTGAGGGATGCCTGTGGCACTGGTGAGATCATGAGCTAACCGGTTCCAAGCCTCGGCTTTGTACTCTGTCCCTTGGAACTGGCCCTGCAGGAGTCTTGACTCATGATGGTGAACAAGGAGCCAAACCATGTATTTTGACTCCTCGATGCCCCACCGCTGCGCTTAAAAGCAAGTACTCTCTGCAGCACCAGCCATTCTGACTGCAGATGGGAGCTACAACCAGTTATGGAGAGTATTCCCACCTATGGAGCTTATATATGCCTCATTTCAGAGCACTTCTTTGTGATTGGTAATTTTTGAACATTCTCAGCTAACAGCAAACCTACTTTGCAATGGTTAAACTTCCATTTATAAGTATATGTATATTGACTATGCATATTTATGCTATGCTGTCATGGCTTAGTGATTCAGTACTTTGATTGTGGTGCACAGTGTCCCGGTTCGAGCCTTGTCATTGCTTTTTATTTTACTACTGTCCAGACAGGCTAGGGGGTGTGGCTGTGTTTAGGCAACTTTGCTCTACGTTGCTCTACATTGCTCCACGTTGCCCAATGCTGCCCGACGGTGCACTGGTTAGCACGGTGTGCAGCTCCGCGCTAACCTATTGCACTAGGTAAAGCACTGCTTAGCTATGGGCAACTATATTGCGCTAGGTAAAGCACTGCTTAGCTATGGACAACTATATTACGCTGGGTACAATGCTGTTTCGCTATGGGCAATTATATGTCAATATCCTTAATGCTCATCACCTTCCTATATTTATATATATACATTTTGTTCACTAATACATAGGCCGTTTCAATGCTTTTTACTAAAGTTTCATTCATATATGTCAGGAATTGTTTTATATACTAATTTAGAACATTAAATAGAAAGGGGAGTGGTGGGACTAGAACCGGGAATACCTCCTCTTTGTGCAAAGACTCTGCCACTACACTATTGCCATTTGGCTTAATTTGCATATTAGTAGTTTATTATCCTCTTCGATGTCTACACTGCTTACTGTAGCTAAGCAATGGGCACACCCACGCACACACGCGCAAATACGGGCAGCTATTTCGGGAATAATTAAAAAATTTGTTTTAACTTTTATTTAATTTGTACAGGGGTTTTGAATGTGGGAGTGTACTGTTGGGGGTATACACATTTGAGCGGACTCACTCATATCTGCTGACATTTGCAGATTTAGGCACTTGCAGGTGTGTGGATGTTTGGACTGCTCGGCAGTCTGACACGCCCCCTGCACTCCTACACGCTCCATGTTAGCCTGGGAATTGAGTCAGCACGCCCTCATTTATTTATTTATTTATTTATTTATTTAAATTTGTTGACCGGGAGTGTCCGACTGGACGTACGTCCATTTTCAGTGGAGGCCCGGGGAGAAAAGCTCCACAGTAAAATAGACAGTAGTTACATTGAATTACATAGCGATTAACAATTTAACATAGCAATTACTTACAACATATTTACAGATGAAGAACATAGTAAATCAGTAGACAACTAGAATCTTTATCTGTGAAGTACATAACAGACATTAACAAATGTTACAATGAGAAGTTCCTGCTGTATAATAAATACTAGGCTTATGAGTATCTGAGCTTGCTATAATCAAGGTAGTTAGTGGAGTGGAAAGAAATGTAGTGGTTGGATGGGGTGGATGATATTAGAGTGGGAGTTGCAAGGGCATAGCCAGCATGGTTTTAGGTGCGCTTTTAGTAAAGTTTTGAAGTGGGTGCATGATGGTACGGAGGTAATTGTGGGTGTGAGTGAGTTCCATAATTTGGCTATGGCGCAAGAGAATAATGTTTCACCAGCAGAATTATTGGCTTTAGTGATGCAAGTGATTTTTGTTGCTGGATCTTAGTGGTCTGGTGGTGCGATAGGGTTGGAGTAGATTCTGGAGGGATGGGACATTTAGTGGATGGTTTACTAGTTTGTGGGCAAGTGAGAGTTGATACCACTGAAGGAGGTGAGGGAGTTCAAGCCAGCCCAGTTCAGCAAGTGAGAGACAGTGGTGACTACGGTAGGATGCCCCTGTGGCGAATTTGGCAATTTTGTTGTAGCAGGTCTCTAGCTTGTTTAGATCACATTGCCTTAGGTTGGTATATACTGGAGAGGCATAAAGTAGGGTGGAGATAAGGTGGGAATTTGCTATTGAAATCTTTGCTGCTTTGGTGAGAAATTTCTTATTTTTGTATAATGCTCCTAGTTTTTTGTGGACTTTTTTATGGTCATGGATATGTGAATGTCAAATTTTAGTTTATTGTCTATTTCCACTCCTAGCAATTTGGTGTGTTCAGTTGGGTATATAGTGGTGTTGTCTTTTGCTGTGATGTTAAAGTGAGAGTTGTTTTGAGTATGTTTGGTGGGTTGGAAGATGAGTAGTTTAGTTTTGTTTGGGTTGAGTATTAATTTTGCATCGGATAACCATGTTTCAACAGAGGAAAAGGCTTCCTGTGTGACTTTTTGCAGTTTTGGTAGGGACTGGGCTGAGCAGATGATGGTCGAGTCATCTGTGTATTGTATGAGTGTGCCATGTTTGGTGGCAGAGGCTAGATTATTGGTGTAAACAGAGAAGAGTAGGGGTCCAAGGTTGGATCCTTGGGGAACCCCTATGGAGACAGGTAGTTGGGGAGATATGTCATTCTGCCATACAACGGATTGTTGGTGGTCAGAAAGGTAACTCTGAAACCAGTTGGTGACTGATTGTGAGAAGGATAGGTTATTTAGGACAGAGATAAGTTGTTTGTGTGGGACCATGTCAAATGCTTTAGATAGGTCTAGGAAAGTAGCAGTGGAGAGATAGCTATTGTTTTTATGCTGAAGGATAATGTTAGTAAAGGAGAGTAAGGCAGTGGTGGTGCTATGGTTTGGTCAGAAACCATGCTGAGTACTGGAAAGGAGGTTGTTAGTAAGGAGGTAGTCTGAGACCTGAGAGTGTATGCATCTCTAGTATTTTGGAGAGTGGAGAGAGAATAGCTATGGGGCGGTAATTGGTTAGTTCTGCGGAGGGTCCGCCTTTGTGGAGGGGAATTATATGTGATACTTTCCACAGTGTGGGAACGTAACTTTCTGACAGAGATCGGTTAATCAAGATAGATACTGGGTAGGACAGAGCATCAGCTGCGATTTGTAGGTATTCACTTGGGAGGTTGTCTGCTGCTAATTTGGTGTGTTTAAGTTTAGTTAAGAGTTTTTTTTATGTTGGAGGTAGGTACAGGAGGAAAAAGAGAAGGCAGTGGGGAGATTACTAGTTGAAGGTGTGGGTTGGAGGGGAGGGGGGTTGTGTTGTTTAGCTAGTGATAGTATGGTTTGGGTGAAGTGTGTGTTGAATGAGGTAGCAATATTTTCTGAGGAGTGAGGGATGTTAAGAGTAGGGGTACTGACTTTACCTGGGTGGAGGATGGAGTTTATGGAGGACCAGAATTGTTTGGGGCTGTGTTGTGAGGAGTCTAGGGCAGACTGGTAGTATTGGAATTTGTCCTGTTTTATTAGCTTTTTGACTCTACTGCGTAGTTCTAGGAATTTCTGTCTAGCTTGAGGGTGTTTTGGTTTTGAGCCAGTGGTCCCAGGCTTTATCCCTGTTTTTCATTTCTGACTTAGTGGTTTTCTGTAGTCATGGGGAGGGTTGTGCTTTGGTTCTGGAAAATCTTATAGGGGCATGGTAATTAAGGATGTTCAGGAAGGTAGTATTAAAAAATTCAACTGCATCATCTAGACTGAGGTACTTTAGAGGATGCCAGTTACATTCTTTGAGGGATGAGATGAATGTGAGTGGGTTAAAGTTTATTTTTTTACATATTTGATGGTAGATGACAGGTTTAGCTTGGTATAGGTATTTTTTGAGTAGGAATGTTGGGGAGTGATCACTGAGGCTATCTGATAAGCAGCCTGTTATATATGACTGGGGGCTCTTACTGACTAGTATCCAATCCAGGGTAGTGTGCTTGCTGGAGTTTTTATTTATCCTGGTTGGTGACTGGACTAGTTGGGTGAAGCCATGAAGGTGTACATGATGGGTTGGATTGTTGCCAGAACAGGATTGCCATTCAATATTGAAATCACCTAAGATGATAGTTTCTTGGGGGAGATGGTGGGTAGACCAGCCAAGGAGGTTTTCTAGCATATGCATGATGTGCTGACGTCTAACTCTTAGACGCCAGTCTCCGAGTAGGACTTCATTCATCCTACATGGAGGATTACTGAAACCCCCCTTGTTGTTTTTAAAAACAAAAGAAGGTTTATGCACTACCACCAATAATATATTCTCAGAAGGAAAATCTGCTCTCAAATTCTTGCTTAAAGTACCTTTAATGTGCTCAGTATCAGGATTGTATCTTAATATCAGTTACAGTAAATGTAGTATAGAAGATCAGGCTTCATTATTCACAGCAACAGTCACCAGTTTATTTTGAGAATTGCCAGGTGTTCCCATGCAAACTAAGATATAATCCATCCTCTGTGTTCCAAGATCCTCTGGTTTCATGGAGAGTGAGCCATTCTGTCCTGTGATGAATTATCTTTTCTGCATCTGATAGGCATGATCTCATGCTTGCAGTCACTATCTAAAGCATGATTAAGTCTGGGAACATGGATTGGTCAGGAAGCTGAGATCTCTGTTCTATGACTAATCTTTGTTGTCACAGTCCAGTAAAATGCAGTACTGCTGTTACTGCACCAATCTGTTGGTCACTCTCCAGGACCCTCTCTTTCCTACTATGAACAAAACTGCAAGGTGCGTAAATGTATCTGTTGTACAGGAACCAAATGGTTCATAGGAAGATTCTGTGACCCATAAGAGCTCCTACAAGACTTTCTATGGTATGAAGTCATAAGTCTTCTCCAAGCCGCGCAGTTAATTTCAGAAGATTAAAGCTCTGTGCTGTTAATGGGCTGCATCCTGTGCTCAAGGTACAGAGTATGATCCTTCCACCTCAATTTGCTACTTTGTGAGTCTGAGCAAGTCATTTAATCAGACAGGGCTTACAAATTGCCCCCTGAAAAAGGACAGTTGTGTCCACTGGGCTTGCCCGATCAACAAATACGTAAGAAAAGACATTCACAACTCACATGTAGAGTATTGACAGACTCTCATGACCCCTTCAATATCTCTCCAAGAAAAAAGAGCTGATCCACTGTTCCATAGCCAGGCAGAGTCTACATTGCTCCTCTTGAATTAAGGGTTTGAATACCAGATAAAGTCTTAATTCCACACAACTATCATAAACATTTCTACAGACACTGTGAAATGCAGTCCTTATACACTTAGATGTGTTGTCTTACTCAACTAGTGAAAAAGAATTAAGTTTCTTCCTAGGATCATAACATTAAATAAGCCTTGAGCTAACTACTAAGGCTGCTGTCATGCTATTTCATCATCATTATCATAATCATCATCATCAATCCCCTTTTTCCTATTTTCTATGAGGGGTCAGGGTGAAACACCAATTATCACTACCCCTCTTGATTCAGTGACACTCTCCTACCTTCTTCAACAGTTATGCTTGGCTGTCACATGTCTTGTATCCCGCAATCCATCCATGTGTTTGTTCCATGCCCTTGTTTCCTCAAGCCTCCTTGTTTCTCCCAAATCTTTCATCACCATATCATCTTCTGCTTTCCTGTACAAGTGAGCCATTGCATTCTGTCCTCTTTGACCTTCTCTGGAATTGGAACTTCTTTGGTGTCTACTCTGATCTCAACATTTCTTCATTTGTCCCACAGTGTGCATCCTACAACCCAGCTCAGGCATTTCATCTCCATCAGCTCTAGCTTCTTCAACTTGTCTGCCTTCACTTCCCAGGTATCTGTACCATAATGAAATACTGGTAACACCACTGTTTTGTACACCTTACTTTTCAGCTTCTTTGGTATTCTTCTGTAACATGCCACTCCTGACACCCTGTTTCATTTGTCTGCAGCCACTAAGATTCAAACTTTGACCTACTCATTCAGACTTCCCTTCTCCTCAACTACCCCTTCCAGATACTTGAATCTGCTAACTTGTTCTACTATTTTTTCTTTCTATTTCAGCTTTCAGCTTTTTCTGATTTACCCCTTTTGCTTCCGTAACTGTTTTTTACTGTTATACTCACCTACCAGGTTCTTGGATTAGTTTCCCATTGCTGACCGATACTGTAATGCAGCATAAGGTAGAGTGTACTATCCCTCAGATAAGATGTTAAACTGAATGTGACATCCTTCAGATGAGACATTAAACTGGGGTCCCATCTGTCTAAATTGGTTACAGCTTAGATAGATGCAAAAGATGCCATGTCACTTATCAAGAAAAGAGTATGGGAAGTTACCCTGTGCCCTGGCCATATTTTGTCTAGTCAGTATGAATACTCCCTTGGTATCCCCTGAAGAGGAGACATTGGCCTAGTGGGACTAACCCGGTCAACAAACAGAAAATAAATAAATTGCATGTTTCTTCAGTTTTTAGTCACATTCCCTACATTTGCTGAAGTTCCTATTCAACATTTGCTTGTAATGCCATATTATCTGTATACAACAGTTTTGTTAATCTGTCTCCTTTGACCTGTTTGCCAATGTACTTAATCACAAGTATGAATAGCAGTGGTCTCAGAGATGAACCCTGGTGTATCCTCTTTTCCTCTGGGAACCCATATGTGAGACTGAACACTGTTCATGATTATGTCATTGGGTCCTTGAACATAGGCTTCACTAATTCTATCAATGTTTATGGGACTTCAGACCACTGCAGGACTGTGTAAATCAGCTTTCTTGGGACCTTATTATATGTTTTCTCCAAGTCTAGGAATGCCTAGTTGGATTCTTTACTCATCTCTAACTTCTTCTCCACTATCTGTTTCACTGTAGATATTGGGCTGGTTGTGTTGCATCCTGATCTGAATGCAAACTACTCACTTCCCATCTTATTTTCAACTACCCACCAAAAGGTCTCCAAGAGCCAATCTATCATCTCTCATGTGCTAGATGATTCTAATGTGGTCATAGTTAGAAGTACAAATATCTAGACAGTGGTGCAGTTAAGGTGGAGCAAAGGGCAAACAATGCAGACCTACTGGTCGTATATAACTACCCAGGAGACAGTATGTGCATAGTGATGGAATTTACTATAATGGCAACAAGTGGAAAGCAAGTCATAATCAAATGTGGCTTCCTGCATGCTCACTTAGTCTTATGGGAGACATAAAGACAGACTGCATTATGTACTGCATCCTAGCCCTTAAACTAAATGCTTGTCATTAACACTGTCAATAAATATAGTTCTACAAACTATGGATGCTACATGATATGGAGAGTCATGTGCTTTAGATATGCATACAATAATAAGGCAATGCAAGTATGTATTTTCAAATGCAGTGAATAATGTGCAAAAATTTGCAGTAGCTAGATACTAACTAAACAAGGCAATCTTATTTATTTTTTTACATTATCCTTGCATTTGTTAGCTTAATGAATGCGCTGTTGGTTTGATTCTTTTCAGTCATAACTCATAATAAATGGTATATATCTACAAGCATAGGGCTAAGTAGAAGCAGGGCAATATAGTATTTAAAGTAGCTAAAAGACTTAGTAGATTAAGGACTTGCAAAAGTTGCAGATGGATAAAAAATAACAGACAAGGGCATTTCAAATCAAGAAAATATATTTTTGTAATAAAGTTATATTTGAGTGTAGTCATCATAGTGGATATAGTGCTGACAGTAATAATAAGCAGACAATGAAGTTTACCTAGGTTAGTAGAAGCAGTTGTACTTAACTGACATTACAGGTGGGTCTTGAATTTCTCTCTTGAAATCGTTGCACTTCTTAATAGTTCTTCATAGGCAAGTACTAAGCTAGGTGCCCTTGTGGGCTATTTGAAGTATAGTGAATTTCCTTTTAAAAGATAAAAATTTAACTCTGTACCTCGTGTCTGTAAGGTAAACACCTTAACCATTATACCAACCCTCAACTCTTTGGAGTCAAATGGTTGTGCATTCCAGCTAGCTGGATTAATTTAAATGTTTTTTTTCTTTAGACATGTTGATTAGAATTCTCCCTACATTGTTACTCATAAAGTAAGATGATTGCCTAATTCTCAGTATATTGATCAGGGAGGACAGCATCTGCTGTTAAGTATTTTTAATGTAAATGGATTCTAGGAGTTAAAACTTTCTCACTAATTGACAGCAACTTTGCTTTAGCTAACATGGCACGGTGGTGGTCTAAACTGTTAGGGGAAAATAAATCTAAGAATTTCATTTTCAGTTGTTTGAATTAAAGAGTTGAAATTAAAATTATAATGTTGACAGCATATTCCATATGAGGAAGGATAATGTTTATGTCTGCTGCCTTTCTGGAATCTGTAGAGAGGTAGTAGGAGAGCATATAGGAAATCCTGACTTGTTTGAGGATGTTGTCCACCATGGATTGTGTATGGTGATAGAAATCTGATATATTTTACAGCTAATCTGACTCATTCAGCCTCTCCATTTATCTGTTTACACATTGTTGAATGGGTTAGTCCCATTAGGCCAGCATACTCTTCATAGGGGAGACCTAAGGTGGTATTCGTACTGGCTGCTGGATATTTGGCCAGGGCAAGGGGGAACCTCTCCAACTCTTTGTAAACACAGGTTGACACAAGACAGTTGATATCAGTGCTCAAGGAAATCATAATAGATGAGGGATCCATCTCTGAGAAATCAGGAAGTGCTGCAGAGTTCAAAAAAAAAAAAAGAAAGAAAAAAATAAAACACAGAAGAAAGAAGTATTAGTAAATATGTTATCTTTGGATGATGTAAATCTGATTATGCTAATTCCCATGCTAAATAAAGAGGAGCCAATGGAAAAAAATGATCCAGCAGAGTGACAGGCAGCTGAAATGTGCCTTGGAGATTTAGGATTGTGTAGAGAGGAAGAAGACACTGGTAGTTTACATGAATGTGAGGGAACTGACTAAGATGAGAGAATGAGTGGTGGTGGACAGTTCTAATGGGGAGCACAGTCAGCTAACATAATAGCCATTTCTGAGGGTGCATTCTTAATGAGGGCTATAAGCAACAACAAAAAAATGGACAATTTATAAGATGCACATAGAGAATAAAATTAGGACTGGATAAACAAAGCAAATACATGCAGCTGTCATGAGAGGAAAGGAGGCCATGGTTCCAGACAAGTATGAAAGGATAGATAACTGAAGGAATGCAGAGTGATTAATTTCCTGAGTTCTGTAAAAGACCAGTGTTAAGAATGAAAAATAAAAGACTGGTATAGATAAGAAATATATGATAATGTTATCTTTCCCTTATGATTTTAATTTAAATGTTATAACTGAACCTATTCACTTAGATAATGAAACATTTTGTCAAATTACATTTGAATCATTTTTGCTAGCTGAAAGATTCATAAATGACTGTGAAAATAAAGATTCATAAGTCCTTGGAAGGCTTACATGTTTCAAAATTGAAAAATGCATTCAAAATGAAAGGTAATGATATGAGTTAGAAAAACTGAAGTAAAGTATTTGTCTAACAGTTCAGGATATTAAAACATTGTGGATGATAGGAAAGTATAAATTGGGTATGGGAGGTGTGAGTTGTCATCAATGTTGAAGAAAACAAAATACAGAATATTTCAAATGTTGTAACTCTTAAAAGGCAAAAAGGAAGTGCTAGATATGAGGGTCAACTGAAAGACTGCTTTTTAATGGATTGGTCACACTCTGTGAAACAATGAAATAAAAGAAGGTAAGATCAGTATGGTTAATATGGGCATATAAGCTGGAATTGTGAACGTATGTGTAATGAATGTGCAGTGAGAATCAGTTGTTTTATTGCCCAACTCTAATGGAAGAAGGTGTTGAAAGAGAAGTGGAAAGTGCAGGAAAAAGGAACAATGAAAACATGGGGATGTAAGTGAATAGAAGATAGGACAGAGGTAAGATAGTCAAAGACGGAATTGATGAGATGGAGGAAATGATATATAAAATTCAAGAAAGTGAAGAAAGTGAAAGGGGTGGTTGTAGAAACTGAGATTACAAGACAAGAAGATGGTTTAGGAGTCCCAATGGAAAACAGATTTTCTTTATTGGCATGTGCAGTGTCTCAGAAAGAGGTGGATAAGTTGATAGAGGGTACAAAGGTGAAAGGAAAAGTAAAGTAAAAGATAGCTGAAAAATAAAACAATGAGAAGTCTGGTGCTGATTAAGTATAACTGCAAGGGAATGGTATGAAAAATGATGTAAGAATCATTGTGCATGAGTGGTGACAGAGAAAATATGCAGATAGAAATTTGTTTGCTAACTCTATGTGTGGAAAAATACTAAATGAGATAATTCTGAATTATTGTAGGGAAGACAAATAGTGTGGACTTTGGTTAAAAAAAATCTGTTCTGGAATTGCAGTGTTAATAAAAAATGATGACATGGCTGTGCTATTTGGGATGAAAGTGAAGATGAATGTGAAGCTGAAGCCAGTAAGACTGATTGTGGCCTATGCATATATAGATGTTGGATGTATAAAAGTGCTGTGTAAGAAACTGAATAAGTAAGTTAGAGTGAACATGTCTATTATGTTAGTGTGGGTTTCAACTGCAATCTAAGGAAAGAAAATGGCAAAGTAACAGGATATTAAGATAATGAAGGAGATGATGAGAAAGGGAAAATTAAAGTTAGGGAAAGAGAGAAAAGACATATACATGAGGATGAGGATAGAAACAGATTTTCAAAATGTGTTCAAAGGACAGGAAAAGTATAATGAAGGCATTAAATTATGCAGAATTCTCTCATCATGTGGTGGTATGGGCAGGAATGGCAGAGCATCAAGAAGTGATTATAGGGGGCAGGGGATTAAACCGATTAATAGGTGAAAGTGAACAGTAAAAGCCTGATAAAAGAAAAAAAGACTGCAGCTATGAGAAATCAGTTATCAATGAGAGCATTTTTATGGCGACTGGTCATATTAATAGTAGTACATAAAGAAAAATACAATAACATTAATAAACATGTGGAAAGGGGTGAGAAAAAGAAAGACACATTAAAATATGAAGGCCCAAAGAAACTGTGTAAGGATTTGTCAGAGTAAAGAAGTATAATAGAGAAAGGGTGAAATGATGGCATGCAAATAGACGTATTTCTTGAAAGGTAAAGAGGAAGAAGTGTCACCTTTTTTTACTGAAAGAGGTTAAAGGGGTTGAAAGAAATATAAGTAAGAAGGAAAATGAAAAGGATGATATAAACATGAAAAGAATATGGAGATTGTTGAGAGGTATGTGGAAAGAAAGTATAAGTAAAATGGCATGGAGAGAGGTAGATGAAGGTAAAGACAATGTAAATGGAGTTAATACAGGAATTTGAAAGTAATATTAAAAAAAAGCAAGAGTTAGAATTAGTAAAAAAGGGAGGTAAAGAGAAGTTGGTACAAATATCTGACGGATTTTATAAAGACATATCTGAAGATGAGAAGAAAAGATTCTTAAAAGTGCTGACTTAATGGATGGAGGAAGGTTTGAAAGAAGAGGAAATTGTCAGTGAATGGTTAAATTTATACAGAAGAAAGATGAAGAAATGAGTTGAAAAACTGAAGACAAATAGCACTGGAAAACAGGTTAACAAAATATTTATGGAAAAAGTCAGAAGAGGTTACATAAAGACAGAAGAAATAGTGTGTGGTACTGCATTTGTAGTGAAGAATAAGATATTGAACAAGATGTTAATTATGGTTTAATGGATAGTGCAATGGATAGGAACATTTTCACTGAGAATATTGTCACTGTGCATTTGCCTGCAGACATTATGTCAGACCTTTTCCCTTATGTAGAAGGCATTCTGATACAATGTTCTCTGCAAAAGTTTTCACTGAGAATATTGTCACTGTGCAATGTAAGCAAGTGTAACATGAAGACTCTTTCTATTTATTAACTTTAACTGGTCAAATAACTGCCTGCCCTGTGATAGAAAGTCAGCTGTGACATTTTGCTCAAAGGAGTGATTCTTGCATTCTAATAAAGACCGCCAAACAAATTGGCCGACTGTCCTTTTACTTGACCATTAGATTACACTGTGTAAGCCAGTTACTTCACCCTAAAATACAAATAAGAATCACATGCCCCACGGTTATCCAAACATGTCTACAAACTCAAGCAAATATAAATGGCTCTTTAATAGCCACATTGTTAACTGGACAATAATACTAGGAGGGAGATATGCGTCCAAATCCTGGACCCATTGTCTAACCCTAGATCCCATCAAAGCAGCCTCCACAGATCCTGAAACAGCAACAGGATATCTCTCCTACCACCTAGGACTTAAAATATTATGCAGTAACTTAGGAAGTCTTCATAACAAAATCAGCGAAGTTCATGCCTGTATAGCACACTACTCACATGATCTCTTCACAGTTATAGAAACCAGTTTAAAGTCAATTACCAAAGATACAGAAATACTCCCACCAGATTATAAAATTCTCAGACTAGATAGAACCAACAAAAATGGATGGAGTTGCTATTTTCTACATAAATGTTTTAGATCTCTCAACTTACCATGATGTTACTAGGAGACATTAACATAGGATAGCCCTAGAAAACCCACCACATTCAATTCGGCAATATAACCTCTCTTAATTGATCAAGACTCCAGCTAAAATTAACAAGGCCATATCTAAAGAATCCATCCTAAACTAGATTCTAACATTGACCCCAAACAATGTTGCCACAAATGGCACCCTACTTGATAGCCTAAGACAACACCAGCTAAGCTACATAATCAGACAGCCCAAATAGCCACAAAACGTTCATCAGAACAACACAGTGAGAAATTTCAGTAAAGA
Organism: Protopterus annectens; assembly: GCF_019279795.1. NCBI lineage: Eukaryota > Metazoa > Chordata > Ceratodontiformes > Protopteridae > Protopterus > Protopterus annectens. The sequence goes on along the minus strand of NC_056735.1, from coordinate 985,614,196 downwards.
AGCCTTTACTTCCAGCATGCTCCTGATCAGCTGGGCTCCACATAAAACTCTTCCCCTTGATAAAGCAGTACACACATCTAATACAATAGTTCTAAATATCCTAGCACAACAATCACCATTAAGAACCTAAAGAGTTAAAAACAAACCAGCCCCTTGGTTACCCAAAAAAAAGCAACTCAAGCAACTTATAGATAATGCCTGGAAGTAATGGCTACAGTCCAAGTCTCAAGCATCCCTGCAACAATATTGGCAGTTAAGGAACCATAACAAGCAATGCATAAAACAGGAGAAAAAAACTTTATTATAGCAATACACAAAGTCCATCATCAAACAATCAAAAAGGCTTCTAGAAATCCATAAAAACTTTGCTCAGTCCTGGAAAATCAACCCAACTAAGCCCACCCCAAACCAGTAACTCCCAAAGCATTGCTTCACAGTTTAACTCACATTTTATAAATACAGCAATGTCCTTCTTACAAAACAAAACTATTACAAATCCATCCATCCAACCACAACCATTGAAGCCACAACACACCTTCACACTCACTCCAACTTAAGACAACTACTGACCTTACCAACGCCCATATGAATACATCAAATTCACTGCAGAAAGCCTTGTGTATCCTGTCTTAAATTCTAAAAAATTGTTCAGTCCAAGAAAAATATGTCCTAACTTTACAGAAATAAATTAAGCCTAACTATATGTGAGCTTCCAGTTGATTGACACTCAGAATGTCATCACTGGAAGGCTGCCAAGTATATTGTAATGGCAGTTAAGGTTGACGAGGTATGAAAAGGTCGAGGTTGTGTGTTAATCAATTTCTCATTTTTTTCCATGTTTGTGCAGTCTCAGAATTGGTATGCAGAGAGTCTGTTGATGTGGGGACTGCTTTTGTGTTTTGTGACCTTGGCAGTGAAACTGTTAACATCCCAATGTTTTAGATGATATGGTGTCAAACAAGCACATGTCAGGTAAAGAGATGAGTATCCATAATAAAGCAATAAATTATATAATAGAAAAACATACTTTGTTAATAAGAATAAAGGCAAGAGATGGATACTTAGATACAGTAAAGGAAATAACAACGTGGATGTTCTAACTGGTAGTTACAAGCCTTGCAGAATTCCTGTAATTTACAGCAGAATTAAAGTTTATCATAACATGGCCATACACAGGCAAAGAGTAAATCTGAAGGCCTGCAAAACTGATAGTGCTGTGGGTATATATATCTAAGCTATCTGTCAAGATCTTTGTATTTCTTTCATGAAGTGATGAAGAATATTTGTAACACTTGAAAAAAGAGACACTACCAAATTAGTGGTGGAAGGCACTTCAAATCAAGTTGGAAATAATACACTAGCAATAAGGGATTCAGTTATTAAAGAAGTTCATGCTCACATTTCCAGAGAGAGAAAAATAGTGATGAACATTGGAAATTGTTGTGCTGGCAAGGAGCAAAAACAGAGGACTTGAGTAGGACCTTAGGATGCCTTATAAAGTGATCTTAAATAGGAATATTCAACAACATATAAAATGTTGTGCAATCCACATACATGATACATTTCTTTTCCCAGTGCATCTCCATTACACACTTATAACTCCTATTAACATAAAATTCCCAACTATTCCTATTTATAGACAGAGCAAGCCCAAAAACAGGGATCACAAAATTATACAGTTGAGTTATGAATCTTTATCATATGATAGACCATGCCTCTGTTAGAAATGATATTTGCATACCATTCTCCCAAATTATTTGCATCTTTTACAAAGATATATCAATCTCTTTGTTAACCATCATACCTCCTTTATATCTGTATGCTGTTCATTTGCTTTCTTTTGCTCAATAAATTTAAGCCATGAAAGCCAATGAGTGTTAAACTCGCATTTCTGCTTTCCTGTTTTACAACCTTTCCCTTCTGTTCCCTGATTCTCTTCATTAAAATAATAACCACTTGCTTTACTGGTTTAACTTTGCTTTTCCCTTTTCTCATAATGACTTTCTTAGCCCCCAACATTAATATCCAAATTAACTCTTGAAGTTTTGGTTTATATTCCCCTTCAACCACTATCCCCCAAATAAGCATTTTTATTTTACTAAATGTCCCATCCCTTCAGAATCTACTCCAACCCTATCGCTCCACCAGACCACTAAGATCCAGCAACAAAAATCACTTGCAGATCACTAAAGCCAATAACTCTGCTGGTGAAGCACAATTCTCTTGCACCATAGCCAAATTATGGAACTCCCACCCACAATTACCTCCATACCATCATGTACCCACTTCAAAACTTTACTAAAAGTGCACCTAAAAACATGCTGGCTATACCCTTGCAACTCCCATTGTAATATCACCCACCTCATCCAACCACTACCTTTCTTTCCACTCCATTAACTACCTTGATTATAGCAAGCTCAGATGCTCATAAGCCTAGTACTTATACAGAAGGAACTTCTTATTGTAACATTTGTTAATGTCTGTTATGTACTTCACAGATAAAGATTCTAGTTGTCTACTGATGTACTATGTTCTTCATCTGTAAATATGTTGTAAGTAATTGCTATGTTAAATTGTTAATCGCTATGTAATCCAATGTAACTACTGTCTGTTTATTTTAACTGTGGAGCTTTTCTCCCTGGGCCTCCGCTGAACATGGACCTACGTCCAGTCGGACACTCCTGGTCAACAAATATAAATAAATAAATAAATAAATAAATAAATAAATAATTTCTCATGAAAACTACTTGTTTGCCCCTATATATTTTACCATATCCTGTATTTCTGCCTTGTTCTCCTCTAACTCCTCACACTCCCAAAATATATGCTACCACTCCTCAGTTTGATCTCCATCATGGAGTCATTTTTAATCATTTTGGCTCAAATTGTCTCATCCTTAGGGACTTGCTGACTGTTAGTAGGAGGCTTGCAGTCATCTTTGATAAATGGTCTTAAGACAAAGACTTCTTAATTCATATATATAAATGAAAATTGGGTCAACAAGAATGAAAGCAATTTCAAATAAAAACCTATATGAAAAAATGGTGTATTTTAAAAAAGTATGAATGCATAGAACACACAAGCTTAATTTGGGGGCTCACATGTAGTTAGGCAGGATAGAGTTCAACTGTCACGACAAGGGAAGAGATTTTTTTCTGCAGATATATTATAATAATTGAATAAAATAAGATGGGATTTTTTCCAAATCAGATATGTATTAGTTCACAGATTACAAAATTTGATCTGTCTGTGTTCGTTATTAATGCAATGAACATCAGTAATCAGGCTTTTCTACTGGAAAGTTTACTGCATTAACAAAATATTGATGCTGTTATTGTTTGTGCTAAAGAATAATGAATGGAAACCAGATCTGTCAGAATATTTATTTTTATTACTGTAATAGACAGTCTAAGAAAAGGTAAAGATGTTATTATATCTTTCATATATAACTTTTACAATAAAGACAACCCAAAAGCAGATTTTACTTGCATAGACCACCAATGGCATGTTTTGATATCCTAAATGAATTCTTACTTTTCTTACATGAAGAATAAGAAGGAAAATGATAATAGCTGAGGACTTGAATTTATCAGAGAAAAACTGGAATAATATTGATTCTACAGCATTAATAAGGAAATTATTTACGATTTATGTACAGGAACAATAATTGCTGCAGACTATAAAGAAGCCAGCCAGGGAAAAGAAGATACTGGATAGTTTAGTTTTCTAAGATGAAGACTGTTGCTTTTTGTGACATTTTACCACCTTTTACAAAAGCTCGTGTTTGTGCTTGTTTCCCATCTTTCCTGTAACTAGTCAAGTCCAGATACAGATTTGCTGTACCCAGGACTGCTTGTAAGCTTCTTAGCCCCCCCCCCCAAGACTTTCAGTGTTGGAGGGAAGCCTTCTAGCTTATCAGTGGGAGTGGTAAGCACTAGGTAGCCTATCTACCACAAGAGTGGTTTCTGGCACAGAAATTGTAGTTTATTGGCCCTTTGGGCAGTTTTTCCATATCTTTCAACTTTCTGGTTTAAAAGCCCTCATTTGTGCTTGTTTCCCACCTTTCCTGTAATTAATCTAGTCCAGATACAGATTTGCTGTATCCAGGACTGTTTGTAAGCTTCTGAGCCCCCACAAGCCTTTCTGTGTTGGAGGGAAGCATTCTAGCTTATCAGTGGGAGTGGTAAGCACTAGGTAGCCTATATACCACAAGATCCAAGTACAGATACTTAGTTTTAGCACTTGAATTTCCTTATTCAGCTCAGCACTTGTTCAGAACTTGTTGTTAGCACTAAATAAGCTACAAAGTACTACAGCACTCAACCTTCCTCTTTACCTAGAGGGAAATAGTTTTTGTACTTACTTTCCTCACTTGCTTAGAGAAAAACAGCTCTTATACTCACTTTCCTCACTTGTCTAGAGGAAAGTAGTTTTTTATTCAGGCAAGTCCAAGGGTCAGCTCCCAGTGTTCTCTCCAGTCTATCTCATGAATATGGGCATCTTGGGGCAATGTAGCAATTGCCTCATGTACACAGACAACCCTCTCCTCCTACCACCCAGCACCACAACCTGTGAGAGATGCACTTATCTAGCCAAACTGGAGGTAAAGCTCTTTCCAACCAAGACTGAACTTGACAGTCAAGAGGAGAAGGTAAACACTTGCACCACACCACACTCATCACATAGTCCCACTAAACATACACCACCAAAATCGAAACACAAAAACATTAATAGAGGCTCTCAGTAATAATCTGCTTAAGCAACAGAGACCTCCAAAGCAGAAACGCAAGCAACCTCCACTCCCCCAACACAACCCAAATGACATATAGCCCACAGACTCAGTGTGCCAATAAACCACAGCCCATAAGGCAAAACAACGTACCCAACACACTAGTCATAGGTGACTCTATATTCAGGCACACTGATGTCTCACTCACCAGGCTAAACAAGGAGAAGGTTACTGTCAGCTGCTTGTCAGGTGCCAGGATCTGCCACATAACCCAGGTCACTCCACAACAAGTACAAATATGACTCTGTCATTGTCCATGTTGGTGTGAACAACCTGAGATGTACCTCCCTGAATTACATGAAAAGAGACATGGAAGAGCTCTCCAATCTTATAGCCCAGGCAGGTATGACCCTAGCCCTGAGTAGCATCCTGTCACCGCCCTGAATGATACTGCAGTACAAGGACAAAATGATTGACTTCAACAATTGGCTAAGTGTCTGGTGTCATTCTGCTGTCAGAGGCATGGCCTCAAACTCAATGCCAAAATGTGCATTGTCATCCCCTTTGGTAAAAACTCTGCACCCATGAACTACCACATAAATGGCAGTCTACTTAATGCAGAATGTGTGATAAGAGATCTTGGGACCCAGGTAGACAGTAGTCTCTCCTTTGATAATCACATCACCACAGTAGTCAGGAAATCCTTCTATGTGGCACACCTCATCAGAAAAGGGTTCTCATCCAGGAAAAAAAGAGGTTATTGTTCCCCTCTACTCGGCACTCATTAGACCCATTATAGAGTGCATTGCCCCTTTTGGAATGTACCTCACAAGATATCTGCAGCAGCTGGAAAGGCCACAGAAGTACCTCACAAAGAGGATTACTGGCCTCAAACATTCCCTACACTGACCATCTCAAAAAACTCCAGCTTTACTCTGTAGCATATCGCCTTCTCCAAGGAAATCTCTGCCTAACATATAAAGCTATGTTAAACCCAGATCTGTTGGACATGCTACACCTAAAGAAATCCCAATCCCTGTGAGCCACACGCTCTAGGGATCTAAACCTTGTCACCACAATAAACAGAACATGCTGGAGGGATAGATTCCTGTCCCAGAGACTTCCTATACTCTGAAACAAGCTACCCCTCTATGTCAAGCAAAGTTCCTCATTAGCACTCTTCAAGAAAAATATTGATGAGTGAATGGGAAATAGGAAATACACCCTGAGGATCACTTCCGTGGCTCTGCTTGACAGAGGTACAGGAAATTAACTTTCTTGGGTGGCATAAGCCAGGGAACCTTGTTTACTAGGCTTACTTAGGCCCTTGGGCTGATAGCCTAGTACCTACCTATAAACCTATGAACCTATGTGCAGTGTTTGTGAGGTTATAAATGTTAAACTATTGGTAGATAATTCTACAAAACTAAAATTTAGACCAGTGTATAGAAGATTAATAACAAAATTTGTAGATACAAAATAGTCCCCGAATAAACAGCAGAAAGACTGTGGCAAGTTTTGAAATATATTGTTTGAAAGTAAAAAAAAATGAAAAGTGTTTAACATCAAGATCAAGACATTCACTAAAGTACAGCATAAGGGGGTTTCTGCACTCCTGAGAGTGCCATCCTTCAGATTAGACATTCGCTCCTATCAGCTTGAGCTGGTGGCAGCTCAGATGGATGGAAAATATCCCATAGAACTTATTGAAAAAGCATAGGGATTGTTTATTACCATTTATATTTATTTTATACTATATAAAAATTTAAATCAAGTATCTACACAGTCATGTTTTACATTCATACTTATATTATTTACAAGTTATTGATACAAAAGTATTTAGTTAAACAGTTCTATTTCTTTCATTCTTTTTCTTTTATATTTACCCTAAATCCACCCATGCTTTCTTCTTCAACCATCATCTTATTTCAGCTAATACATCATCTTCTTCCATTTTCTTGTTATATAACAAATTATGGATTCTTGTTTTCCACAGCATCCATATTGTCATAAAGGAACTTTATCCTATTTATCAATGTCACATTTCTTTACTTTAACATACATGTCATATAACTTCATATTCATATTTATACATTTAAATCCTGCCATTTTTTAAACTTTATCCAAAATGTATTTTTTTTTTACAGACCAAGAACAATCAGTGGGATTCAATAAACTCTATGTAGGCTTTGTGCAAAGCCTACATGGAGTTTACATGTTTGCATGGTGAGCAGCAGTGGTGATTACATATTCATATCGTGCACTGAGTTTAAATGTAAACAAGCATGGTTTCATGGCTAGCAATAGAGTTGCTGGCCAGGAAACCATGTAATGCAAAATGGATAGCACACTTGTTTACCTTAGAGCAAACTAGATTAGTGAGATTCTGTGAAATGCCTCAAAGATTACCAGTGTTTATCATATAGCAATCTATATGCTCCAAGCACAGTACAGGGTAGTGTATACATTGCAGAGTATTGTGGAATCCTATTACAGGCATTCTGTACAAAAGCTGTGTAAATGACCTGTAAGGGTACATGGACTGCCATGTAAAATAAACAGTCAGGGGAAGTGTGTGTATTGAATAGAGACACATAGATGAATTGTAGGAATGAACACAGGCACAGAGGACAGGTGAAACATTGTAATGTACAGCAGATGAGGGCATGTAAATGGAAGATAGTTGTAGCAGGAACACTAATCACATATCAACATGGTATAGCACAGACTGCACAGTGAAAATGTATATTAAGTGACTGTCGGACAAGGTGACATAACAATGGAGAAAATGTCTTTGTGATATAAGCATCCTGACATGAACAATGGAGAGGACATCTATCAGGGATGTTATATACAATCAGGATTGCATGCATATTGTGAGGCTGTGCAAACTGATTTGGTTGAATATGACTGTACTATCAGCAGGGATTTCCAACAAGTAGGACACAGTTACAGGCTCATAGACAACAGTAAAAGAATCATGACCAATCATTGACAATATCAGAAAAATACCACAAGTAATCCCATATCTGTGACACAACATATGTGATTCTGAGTGATCACTGATGGTTCTGCACAAATACACTTGTACAACTATTGTGACATGTCAGCAATCTATGAGGGTAATCAAGCACACCATCCTGACACAATAACATCTGCTGGAGGTGTAAGGAGGGATTCTGCTATACCTGTATGTGACATTATGTTCAATACAGGCTAGTTGACTGGTGTGCATGGCAGATATATATGGTACAATCCACACTGTCACAAATGTAACCCTTGCTATCAATGCTGTCAGACAGCTATATATGTACTTTGTGCATCACCAGAGCAGGTATCATACATGCATCTGGTATAACACTTTGCTGGGGGTTCCACACCATCGGACAGTAATGTTTATGCAACAAAATGAATACCTAGGTATGGCCAAGGATATGTGTGACAGCTCACTGTGGCAAAGTTGATAGACTTCAATTACACATCACTGGAAGATGTGTAAGGAGGTACATGAAGAAGGATTCATTGTAATCAGTTATTGGTGTGATGAAGGCTGTGACCTATGGAGGTGTTATGGTCTATGATGTGGATGTCCTGCACATACTCAGTAGTTGTGTTACATATAAGGGAGTAGTCACCACTGTGGCCACATGCTGGTGGATGTTCCAAATACCATCTGTTCCAAGACACAGGTCACATACCAAGTCATCTGTTTATAGGGTGTGATGTCTACATTATCCTTGGGTTATGCGGCCTCTTCGGCTCCTGGTTTTTTTTGTTGTTGTTGTTTGCTTGTTTCTGTTTCTGTAGATCCCCATAGTCAGATCATTGTTCTTGGTTACTGCTGGTCAAGGTTAGAGAGGAGGTGTTCATGGTGTTGGTCGATCGGTGGATCGGTTAGATAGTGAAATTGTTGGATTCACTCAGGTGGTGTGGAGTGGCTGGAGTGGTGGAATGGTTGGCCTGATCATGGCTATTCAAGTCTGTGTGAGGAGAGATGAGCCTAGAAGAGTAAATGGCAGAGATCAAGTGCTGGATGTTGTTGGAGGCTGATGTGCCGGATCCAAGTGGTTTGTGGAAGTGGAAATGGACTGTTGCTGGTGAAGACAAGGTTGGTGTAGGAGAGGATGGTGGATGGTGACTGTGATCGTGGAGACTGTGGTCATTGGGTTGGATGAGGCTGGATGCTGGTGACCTGACTGTCAGCTTGATGTGTGCTGATCTGGACTTTGCTCTTTTGGATTGGTGGAATTGGACTGGTCTTGTCGGTGTGGAGATGGAGTTTCAGTTATTTGGGACTTTGTATTATGTGTGTGTGTATGTTGCTTGTTTATGTGTTTTATGTGCTTGTTTTTTTTTTTTTTTTGTAAATAGTCTGTGATATGTATAAATGAGCTAGAAGAAATGTAGTTTCATTCAGCTGTTCACGTTTTGGTTGTAGTCTGAATGACAATAAAGTTTTGCTTTGCTTTGCTCGCTTGTTTTGCTGTTTTCATAACATAACAAATCCCCCATGTTTTCATTCCATCTCATGTGTTGTCATGGCTGTGACCCTGCCCTGATGGGAATACTACATGTCTGCAAATCATCTATAGCTGATGACATCAGCAGAGTCTGGTGAGAGGAAGGTGGTAATAGCAGTATCCCACATGCTGGTGTAAAATGTTCTCTCTAAAGTCAAGCAAGTGCACAAACACACGCAGATCCCAGCTGACAGCAGTGAGAGCTGAACCCCTACCTATCTAAGTACACCAACTACAGAGCTCTGTATTTGAGGCAAGCACCACAGCTCAAGTGTAATTTGAAGAGTGACAGACAACACTTTATAGTTGATGACATCAGCGGTGTCTGGTGGGGAGAAAATGGTAATAGCAGTGTCCCACATGCTGGTTTAAAATGCTCTCTGATGTCAAGCAAGGGCACAAACACACACACACACACACACACACACACACACACACACACACACACATGCGCGCACACACACACTCACCTCCCAGCTCACTTCAATAAGAAAAGAACCCCTTCCTATCTAAGTACATAAACTACAGAACTCAGTAATTTATGCAAGTGTCACAGACCAAGTCTGAATTTTAAAAGGCTGCAGGACAATTTATAGTGGATGACATCAGCACTGCATGTTGGAAAGAAGATGTTGGAAGGTCCACGTGAAATGGACATGTAGGCATGTGTAAGTGTCAAAATATTTGTAATTCATGGGATAAGAGTGGTAACTGTAGGATACACACTTATGCTCCCCTGACTAGACACACACACACACACACACACACACACACACACACACACACACACACACACACACACACACACACACACTCACATCTCCCAGTTGATTGCAATGAGAATAGAACCCCAAGATATCTAGGTACACTGACTACAGAACATGTATAGGCATGTGCAAGTGTCAAAATATTGGCAATTCATGGGTTAGTGGTGGTAACTGTAGGATACACACTTGTGGTCTCCTGACTAGATAGACACACACACACACACACACACGCACACACGCACACACGCACACACGCACACACACACACACACACACACACACACACACACACACACACACACATCCCCCAGTTGATTGCAGTGAGAGCAGAACCCCTAGCTATCTAAGTACACCAACTACAGAATTCAGTACTTTACTCAAGTATCATGTAGTTGATGACATCAGAACTGGATGTTGGAGAGAGGATGTTGGGAGGCCTGCATGAAATGGATAACTAGCCATGTTTGACTGTCAATAGATATTTCAAGTTCTGCATGTTACCAAATTGATGAGTGTGCAGTGTTTAGTATTTGGTGGTATACTTTACGAGACAGCTTTGCAAACCATATGCAAACAGATGTCCGCTTTACTGAAAGTGTTGAAAAATTCGACTGTGTATTGTCATTTTAAAGATGTGCATCGTATATAACACAACATCTGTTATTAAATTATGTAGTGTGGTTGATATATTTGTGAACAGTACTGACAGACCAGGGATACAGTGCATAGGTGAAGGTAACAGATGGTTGCATTGTAAATATGTGACATTTTCTTAGAAAGGGCCTTCATGTTTTTTCTGTTTCCACATGTAGTTTCATGTCATGAACCCTAAATGGACAGTAAACACAAGTAATACATGCTATTGTACACTTTGCTTAGGGCACCACCAAGCAGTGAGTTTGCACAATGATTGGCAAAGTATTTACAAATGGGAGATACAGAATTCTACCACTTTCCCTGCTTGTGTGTAGTTAAGCAGTGTGCAAAAGTGAGGCTCATTGCTAAAATTATGACAGCTAATATTGAGTGTATGATACACACCTGCTGCTTAGCTGACTCTGTGGCAGCAGGTATAAATGCACTGACATATTTCTTTTTGAGCCCGGAAGATATAGGGTTCTAATCCAGATGAATGTAGTACTTTTAAATAAGTAGTGATATTGCAATGAAATTATACTTTACACTACCTTCACCATATGTGACTTTGTGTTGATGTAGTGCAGCATGTTTAAGTGGCATTGCATGGAGGTAACTGCACCAAGAAAGAACAATTCACCATCACTTGGCATTGGTGCTCAATGCCAAACTCCGCACAAACATGGAGGTCAAAAAGTGAGGGGCTACATTGTTTTTTTTTTTTGTTTTTTGTTTTTTGGTACTTATATGTGTCGTGTATGATTCTATTTTTTATCCAGGTTATAGGTGTTAAAATGTGGTAGATAGGAAAGTAATGAAACTGGGCCAAGCAGGGGAAAGAACAAAGGGGAAGCAATATAGGAATGTGCAGGAGGGAAGTGCAAAAGAAACATAGCTATCTATTTATTCAACAGTGTAAAATGAAAATATGTACAAAATATCAGTTGCATTTGGACTATCACCTCCACAAAGAGGGGTGATAACAATGCAATCATGTTGTATAGCCAAATTGGACCAAATCAATTGTGTCAAGAAGACATGTGTGAAATGGGGAGCTATGTTCAGGATGATATTTTTTGTGGGACAGGTGCCCATTTTCTGTTTTACTTCAATAAGAGAGGAATGTTGGGTAAGGGATGTTGGTACTTCTGGGTCAGGTAAGTTGGATAGGTGAGGAAATGAATGCAAACAGGGCAAACAAAAAGACATAGGGACAGTGAGTGACACAAAAGTTTGAGAACACTATGATTGGGGTGAGGGAAGGGACAATGCAAGCTCATACCCATCAAATGTGGGGACAGTGAGAATCTAATCCTCACCTGTAGGACTGTCATCACTGTCCCATTAATCTGCTGGCTGCTGGAGTGCTTGACATCTTCTTCTCCTATGAACCATGAAGGAGAGCAGCCTCTCCATCAGGGATAAGTGTACACTGATGGTGTTGTGCATGACCCTATCACCAACCCTGGCATCTCCTGGATGGTGATGAAATACCCACCCCCACCAGTACTCCTGGAGGGTATCACACCAGCTGCTGGGATAGTGCTACCTAAGGACACAGGTAGTTCAGGAGCAGCAGAGGCAGTGCTGCCAGGTTGAGTCTTAGATGTGCTAGGTGTCAGTGCTGGAGCCTGTGAAGTGAGGGCAGCCTGACCCACTGGAGTTGGCCTACCTCACTATGCTGTGAAGCATTTAGTGATTTTTACAGATGGATGACATGGAGCCATTTTAATAACACATAGAAAATAAAAAAGAGATAAGGGTTAAGGTGAGAGAAAAAAATAGATAAAATCAATACCATCATATGTGACATACAATGCATTATCACAATTATACAACTATTTTATCTGAAGCATTACATTTAAGTATACCTCCTAACAATTACAAACTATAATTACAGCTTGGTCAAAGTAATCCTTGCAATGTGCATACATTGCACTTATGTTTGCTCAATTAAACAGATTACAGTTAACAGCAGGGCATTCATGCCACTTGTATAGATTTTAATTTATGTAATATTATGAAAGAATTGCAGTATTGCATAGTTGTTACTCATGCTATTTCAACCCACAACCTCTGACTACAGTCTTACACTTACTCCTAAAGTTAGTTTGTGCTACAGACTTATGCTTGCGTACTTGTTTTACATTAGGGTATGCATTTTTACTTTGTTACTACTGTAGAAAAGAAAAACATTTTTCTTTAACTTTTAAAGCTTCAATAATACTTTTCTTGTGCTGCATACATACCACTTGCTTCCCTCAGTCTTTCCAGATAATTAGAATGAGCCTGACTATTCACCATTATTTCAGGATTAGCTGTGAAAAAAAAAGAAAAGAAAAGACCAAAATGAGTATCATGCATAACAGTCTTGCTTATATTTACCTTTCTATATATTACAAATTATCTTTATTAGCATATTTACACAACTGTGGGATGTCACTGGTTTGAAACTCATTCAACCACTGGTTGGTTGTATCCCTCTTGCACCTATTTAGGCCATTGAAGTGGTGATTACACTGTTCTCCAGTGCACTGGATGCCAGTTACACTGGATACAGCCTTTGCCAGACTATTCCAACCCTCAGACTCATACTGGGAGCCAGAAAAGTCCCTGTGCAGAAGCCTTCAGCTGTGGCACTTTACCAGGAGTCCAGTAAATATTCTGGACTCCTGAATACCCCACCTCTGTGACCTAAATTGGGCACCTTCCCCTCTAGCACCAGACATGTCTAATCCCAAAGCAATAGCAATAGCAAATAATGATTTCCCACTAATTTCTGTTATCGCATTTACTGGTAGTGTGGAAACCCAAGAAATTATGCCAACTTCTTTTGCAGGATAAGTGGAGAGCAATGGTGTCAAACAGAGAAAACAGTAATTTTTGAAACTAGAAGGTTAATCTGACACTTGACATTAGTTTGAGGGTTGTCTGCTGCTGTAACTGTTAGGTGATTTAACTTTGTTAATATGCACTGGGGGCATCAATGTCCTGACTTGACATATATTTGTTTGGCTTTATACATTGCCAGAATTGATTTTTACAGTGTGGGATTCAAACCTATGCATAAGGGACAAAACAATTTCTTCCACAGCATTAATTTTCCATCTTTGCCACAGAAGAAGTGCTTCTCAAACATAGTCATGAATCATTCATAAATACAGATGTACAGATCACAGATTGAGGTTTAAACCATGTATGTCTGTGATCTGACAAGGACCGTGTATATACATTAATTTGTGTATGTGTCTTAAGTATGAAGTCCATCCAAGTCCAGATAGCAGAATTATACTACAGAAACATATTAGACAGTATACCCTCAGTCATACATCTAAACCTTCAAAACATAGTAAGGGTGTCTTATCCCTCATACATCTAATTCATATCAGATCCACTATTTATAACTATGTATAAAGTGTTATAAGTGATATTTAATATAATGTGAAATGGAACAACAGCAAAAATGTCAGGAATTTCCAGTATTAGAACCTAGGGCCATGTGCATAGCACCCATACACTTACACCTGTTGCCACAGGAATAGTAAAATAACACTTGTATATTTTCCTGTTCATTACTATAAACTGGACTGTCATAACAGTAAAAATATGTTGCACTTCCTTTATTAGAACCCAGGACCATCTGTACTACAGCCCTACACTTATACCTGCTGCATCAGGAATGGTTAAATAACAGTTGCATTATTTCCTATTAATTGTTAAGTTCTGTATGCTAACCAGCATGCAACACTGATTACCATGTTCCAAGCTTGCTAACCATCCAGCAACATTGCTTAGTGATGTTGTGCAATAGAAAGCAAAAACTGCAACAGTGTATCCTTTCGGGCCTTTATATAACATTTTTATCAACACCTTTAAATGCAAGGTATTCATACACTGTTCAGCAATTATTTTAATTATTGTTAATTTTTCATCCTTGGTTCAAGAGCAAGCAGATGTCAATTTTTTTATTTTTTAATGATTGTTGCTTTTAGAGTTGATGAATGTTTGTAATTACTTGACCAGTTGGGTTTCTCCTTTGCAGTTAGGTGGACTATTTAAATTACAAATACTGTGAGTACCTTTTATGTTCTGATGAATTCCCAAGCTGCAGGGATGAAAACGCTTAACATGTTTATAATAAATGCCAATTCATTTTAAAACTAACACTGTTTTTTGGAGCAGCTTTGTCTTGTGAGGCTATTTGTGGCTATTTAAGAAAACACAAACTTAGTTACCCAAGATATGGTCTGGTGCCTATATGAACCTTGGATGTTCTTGGTTGTGTGTCTTTTTGACCTTTACACTCTGCTTCCTGTGTGGGCCACTAGTCCAGGTTTGTGCACTGCTAAGTATTGAACAAATGAGATAAGCACAGCTTAACATAGCATTCAGTGTGTTTCTCCATTTTCCCTTGTTTGCACTAAGCCACACACTGTACAAATGCTGACACTAAAAACAGGAAAATTAGGAGAAATGAAGAAAAGAAATCTATAGAATAAACAACACTAGAAAATGTATCTTGGCACACATGAAATATTTTTGCACAGGTATGTATTTGAACTCTCACTCCAATTAACCTACAAAACATAGTAAGAGTGTGTTATCCCTCTTTGCCACAAAAACAGCTTTGCAGAGAATGAAAATAATTGTGCAGACAACCAACTGCAACATCATCCACAGTGCTAACAAAACATGACAGTTGTATTGTATTAATTTCAGATGTGGTGCACTGAGTGATCACACAACCATTTATGACTATTGCTTGCATAATGCAGGTCTGTCTTCTCTCTCTGTGTTTGTTACTCATTCATGTCTTATCTGACCAGTAATCTTAAGGCATTCTATATCATTGGCCTTAAAATGTGTGAGGATATTAAATGGCAATAATATACAGTTGTCAACAAATGAAGGGGAGGTTGGATGTTACTGAATAGAAACTGTGAAATGTGTGCTGCTTACTTACATTTAAAACCTTGATACAATTGCTTCTACACTTTGTAAGTGTAACATGGTTGACACACCCACTGAAAGTCAAAGAGTCTGAATTGTGCTTGTGTTTCCTTCTCCCTACCAGTAATTATTCACAGATACAATCCATCAGCAATAAACACTGAGGGGAGTGGCTGCACTATGTTTACATCAGCTACATGGATCAAAGTATTTGGGATTCAGCAATTCTAATGAGATCACACATCATTTACATCTTCACCATGCTCATAGCTCTAAATCTACACTATAAAAAGGGAACCACGTAGCTAGGAAACTTGAAGGTGGGGAGATTTGTTTATGTGGATAACACAGAAGAAGATATTACTTTGGGATTTATCTGCACAGAAGACCACTGATCTTCAGGGTCTATATTAAATCAGTGAACACTTAAAAAAGCAAACGCTGATTTATCGACCCCGTGTAAGTGAAATGTTCCAATCCCAAACACTGGGAACAATGATTTTTTCCCAGGGGAAAAAATCGCTGTTGCACAAAAAAAATAAAAATAAAAACTTCAAAACATTATATAAAGTGGGGGGCTTCGCCCCTACCCCCCACTTAAATATACCAACTCCAAGATCGCACTACAGTAATGAAAACAGCAAATTATGGAGACGGCCAAGCAATTTCTTTCCCAGGGAAAGGAATTGCTCATATGCCATTTCGCTATTTTGCTGTTTCGTGCTTTCAAGTTTGATCAAGGCACATTCGAAGGATTGCATCTTCGATTATATAATAAGAACCCGATCTTGATAAAGTATGCTTGCATTTTTCAGCTATATACTGGATCCCCATTAGGAAACTAAGGATCAAAAATCATTTGGCCCCCTGGCTAACACAAGCCACCGCCACCAGAACACTTATGAATAAGAGAGGTAGTGCGTGGAAAAAATGGAAGAAATTCAAGTCCTCCGCTGATCTTCAAACCTACAGAGAGCTCTGTAACTTAACAAAAAAAAGTTACCCATGATAAAACTTTTTCCATAAAATATTTGATAACTCACAATCTAACAAACAAAAATTCTGGCAATCTGTAAACAAGCTACTACATCCTGGATGCCCATCTTTTCCCAACCCCTGCTCAAACAGCTCTCTCAAAGACAGTGCTACGTTCCTTAATTCCTTCTTCATTAACTCTATCCACACCCTGACCAAAAATTACAGTATCTGCGACCCTGCACTCCCTATTTCCACCCATTCTACCATCTTTTCTCTCAAACCTGTCTCCATAACCTATGTCAAGTCCCTTCTCCCTAAACTTAAAACTTGTTCTCCATCAGTTTATAACTTAACTCCACAATTCCTAAAAATGGCTACTAACTCTATTGCTTCCCCATTTCCATATTAATCAATAGATCCATTCAGGAAAACAATGTGCCTAATACCTGTAAAAAGTCTATGTCATACCCTTTCACAAAGGTGGCAATGCAACTCATACCTCTAATTTCAGACCAGTTGCCATTCTATCTCCCCTGTGAAAAATGCTTGAAAAAAGCATTCACAAACAGCTACTTAATCACCTCCTCCAAGAAGACCTTCTCACCCCCTCTCAGTATTGCTTTCACCCAAAACACAGTACTACTACTGCTCTTATATCCTTCATAAATATTATTGCTAAATCATGTGACAATAATAAGATAGTCTTCTGTTTGTTTCTTGATCAATCAAAGCCTTCGACACTGTTTCCCACAGAAAACTTCTGTCCAAACTGGCTTCATTAAACATTTCTAACTCTTAACTATCTTGGTTTTCCAGCTCCCTGTCAAACAGATTGCAGGCTATAAAATGGCAGTCTATCTTCTATCCCTTCTTACCCATTCAAACTGGGTCCCCCAAGGCTCCATCCTTGGTCCCCTACTTTTTAATATCTTTATTAATGACCTTCATTCTTCTTGCCCACTATCTACTATTATTCAATATGCTGATGATTTTACAATCATCTCCTCCTCTGACAACATCACTCACCTTCATACCCTCCCCCAGGACTCCCTTCACTCTGTCAAAAGATGGCTTGCTTCTAAACAACTGTTACTGAACCCTAAGAAAAATAAACTTCTCCTATTCCTCACTACAATTCTTCAAAACCATAAACTACCTTTTCTGTCTCCGACCTGGATAACACACTCATATGTACTGAACCACGCACAAAACTCCTTGAAATTATTATTGATGACCACCTAAAGTTCAATCTCCACACTCAGCAATGTATTAAAAAGACTCATCAAAAACTTGGAGTCCTATACAGACATAAAAAATTCCTCACTAATTCCTCCATACTCTCCCTTGCTCAAGCCTTCCTACTCCCCACACTACTCTACGCAGCCCCTATACTCACAAACCTCCAGTCAAATCTTCTGATGAAATTAGAACTTACCTATAACAAAATTGCAAGATTTGCATCTAACCTACCCTATCCTAAAAAACCTGCAGTAGCTGGAATTTCAGCCCCAAATTCTATTTCCCCAGCTTCTCACATCTCATTCAGTCTTACATGATCCATCATTTTCCCCCTCTCTTTCTGCTCTCACCCAGCCATACACTCTCAACCATGCTCTCTGTAGCTCTCAACAGAACCCACTGCAAGTTTATATGCCCAACAAAAATATTGGTAGACCACTCTACAGCTACTCTATCACAAATGCCTGGAACAAACTACCCCTACATGTCAGATCTATCACTAACTCCAGTTCCTTTAAAACAGCAGTAAAAGATACCTACCAAAAGTCATGGTCATGCCTTTGCAATGACCTAACATAACTTATCTTCCTGTCTTCTCTCATTTCTGCCTGCTTCTCCCCCTCTCTAAGCTGCATCTTCTATAAATTGAATAAACTCTACTAACTATATTGTTGCCCCCTCAGCTTCTATTACTGTAGTCATTTACATATTTCCTACCTATATTGCTTTTTCTCTTACTTATTTCCTAGGTTTTTTTTCCTGTTTTTATTCTACACTCAACCTCTCACTACTCGCTATCTTTCTATCTTGGTTTATAACTGTCTGCATGCATATTTTCATCTTGTATTTATAATCATCCTCATTATGCAGTTTTCTGTCTGACTTACTTTTGGTAAATTTGTATTTTGCAGTTTTTGTTTTTTCTGTTATTCTTGTCTCACCTGAAAAAAAAAAAAAAAAAAAAAGCAGTGATGACCTTGTTACTTACTGTTCTTTTTAATATTGTTTCTCCTGTAAGCATTGACAATGTTATTCACTGTTTTTTTTTTTAATGCTGGAGCTTTTCTCCTCAGGTCTCCACTGAAAAACAGTCTCTGCCCAATCGGACTAACCCAGTTAATAAATGTCAAATAAATAAATAAATATGCACTTTTTCTTTTAAAAAATACAGTATTTAAATTGATTTAAACTGTGTATGAAGGAGTGTTGAAGGAATTTTTAACTGGTTATTCTGCTCTTCAGTTATTCCCACCCACCCGCCCTGTTTTTGTTTTGGTGTTAATCTTAGTGGCATTGAAACTGCCCGCCCCTCAGCCTGCCTCTGGGCCCATCTCATTTGCTCACTCAACTGAGTGCAGTGAGATCATATTCTGATTTCAGGCACTCCTACTGTGTACAAAGAGAGCATCTGGGAAATAGAAAAAAAAAAAAAAATTAAGCTTATTTCCTGCCTTTCTTGTTAAGTGGTACAGACTATTTGTAGGCTTCTGAGCCCCCAAGCCCTTCTGTGTTTGAGGGAAGCCTTCTAGCTTGTTTTTTTTTCTTGTAACTAGCCAGTTTTCTAGTTTCAGCACTCAAATCTGTTTCTTTGATCTCAGCACTTGTTCAGAAAAAAAAAAAAAAAAAAAAATTTCATCTGCTTTTACTGTACTTGTGTTTCTACCTACTTCTTTTACTTTTGCATCATCTTAAAATACTCAATTGTATTTATTACTGCTTGGTGTAACTCATTCTAAGCCTTTTGGTTTAAACACTTGGGCTTCGGACCAGTTAGTTGTTTTGCACTGAGAGGTTTGTGGTCTGCACTGTTGTGGCAGAACAGGTAGCTTACATCCTTCTAGGTTGAGAACTGCTGATTGAGGGCTCAGTGTCTGTTATTCTAAAAGTGTATTAATTCTGGTTTAAGCACTTGGGCTTTCAAGCCAGTTATTTTACATTAAGAGGGTTCGTGGTCTGCACTCTTGTGGGAGGAGAGGCTGGACTCTGCCCTTCTGAGCTGGGAATTTCTGGTTAAAGGCTTATAGTGCATGCATATCTGAACTGTTTCTTACTGAAGTTGGTGCCTTGTTTGCTGTGGCATAGACTGGATTCGGGCCTGCTGGATCTAGCTTTGTTTGTGTAACTTGAGCACTAATCCAGACATTCTCTAAAGTATTCAATGGTATTTATTACTGCTTGGTTGTAACTTGATTAAAGTGTAGCTATCATTCAAGTCTTTTGGATTAAGCACTTGGGCTTCAGACCAGTTGTTTTACATTAGGAAGGTTTGTGGCAAGCACTGTGGTGGCAGGACAGGTAGCTTTCATCCTTCTAAGTTGGGAACTGCTGATTGAGAGCCCAGTGTCCAAGTGTATTAGTTCTGGTTTAGGCACTTGGGCTTCAGGCCAGTTATTTTACATTAAGAAGGTTCGTGGACTGCACTCTTGTGGGAGAAGAGGCTGGACTCTGCCCTTCTGAGCTGGGAATTTTCTGGTTAAAGGTTTATAGTGCCTGAATATTTGAACTGTATCTTACTGAAATTGGTTCACCTTGTTTGCTCTAGCATAGACTAGATCCAGGCCTACTGAATCTAGCTTTGTTTATATACTTGTTGTTTGTTTGCTCGTTATTTCCTGGAAGCTAATCCACCTAATACGCAACTTCTCAGCTTCTGTGGATCACTAGTGATATCTGCATTGCTTACTGTACTTATTTCCTTGTTTCACTTGAAAGAAAGTTACTGTTTGTCGTTTTTGCATTTAGTTACTTGTATCACATTGCACTCAAGTTACCTGGCACTTGCTCACTAAAGCAATTATATAAGTCAGCACTAAAAATTAAAAGCACTACACCCTCACTCCCCACTGGCCCTTGTTTTCAATTAAGGATTTCCCAATATTATTCTAGCATGTCCAAAGGTCAGTTGTCAATCTCCTCTCGGTCCAGCTGGTGAATCTGGGAATCTTGAGGCAATGTTATAACTGCCTCATGTACACAGACAACCCTCTCCTCCTCCCACATAACACAAATACTTGCGAGAGATGCAGCTATTTAGCCAAACTGGAGGCTGAGCTCTCTCAACTCAGGACTGGCAAGACCAGACAGGAGGAGAAGGCAACTACACACACCACAAAACCAGCCTCACATAATGCTACCACTCCACTGAATCAAACACATAAACACACAAAGACATACTCGAGGCTCTGAGTAAAATTTACCTAAACAGCAGAGGCCTCCAAAGCAGACACCCAAACAACTGCTACCTCAAGACACCCCACAAGCAACACATAAACCACAAAAGCAGCGTGCAAAGCAGTCACAGCCCTTAAGGCCAAATACAACACCAAACATACTTGTCATAGGTGACTCCATAGTCAGACACACTGGCGTCCCACTCACCAGGCTGAACAAGGAGAGGGTCACAGTAAGCTGCCTATCGGGCGCTAGAATCCGCCACATAACACAAGCACTCGGGTCACTCCACAGCAAGTACAAATATGACACAGTCATTGTCCATGCTGGTGTGAACGACCTGAGACGTACCTCCCTGGACTGCATGAAAAGAGACATAGAGGAGCTCTCTGATTATGTAGCCCAGGCAGGTATGACCCTAACCCTGAGCAGTATCCTTCCTTCACCAAGAATGATGCCACAATATAGAGACAAGATGATCAGCTTTAACAATTGGCTTAATGTCTGGTGTCATTCAAAGGGGATCCAGTGTCTGTCTGCCTGGGATGACATGCTTGACAAGCCACGCTGCTTCCCAAGGGACGGCTTGCACCTGTCACCCTTGGGATTCCGGATATTGGCTAAGGCTCTTGCCACCCCCATAGTGCCTTTTTAGGCAAGGCTCAAATTCTAAACCTACCACCCTAGAAAACAAAAATGGGAAGAAATTGAGGGTAATGCTGCTCAATGCCAGAAGTCTAAATCTCAAAATGCACGCACTCGAGGCCCTTCTCAGTATGGAGAACATTGATGTCTGTGCTGTAACTGAAACCTGGTTCAAGGCTCCTGAGAGCACCCCGGCACTATTAGGTTTTACCTCATATCATGCGTTCCGGCCCCAAAACCCGGACCACTCCACAGAAGGAGGGGGTGTATCCATATTCATAAAGGATACTCACACCTCCAGGTTGGTGGCAACGCATGAAGCTTCGGAAACCATCCAGGTGCAACTAACAATAGGCAAAACTGCTCTACAAATTGTAGCATGCTACAGGCCACCCTCTCAAACTCAGGAACCCCACACAGCCTTCCTGAAGACACTGGAGGGTATAAATGTATCTCCAAACACCATCATATTGGGTGACTTCAACTACCCGAATATAGACTGGGAACATTACTCAAGCCCTAACTTTCTAGCCCAATGGTTCCTGGAGTTCATAAATTCAAATGCCATGGAACAGCTAGTCACTGTTCCCACGAGAGGAGAAAATATACTAGATCTCATTGTCACAAACATGGGGACAAAATGCTCCACACGGAAGTATATCCCTCATTGGTGAGATCTGAACATAAACTAATCTCACTGGAAATCCACAACCCCCCACCCCAAACAAAAAGACCATAGTGAAGAACTTCTCTAAAGCAAACTTCACACTACTCAAGACTGGTGTGGTATCCTTCAAGGCCCCTGAGTCAGAGGAAACCACAACCCAAGCTGCGGAAGCCCTTACAAATGCCTTCTATGAACACCTCCAGGACTGCATGGATCAGGCAATCCCAAATAAAACCAAGACTCTTTCCACAAAGGGCAAACGTCCAGTCTGGTGGACCCCAGCCATTAACAAACTTTACAATAAGAGGAGAAAGCTATTACATGATAGAACAAAATCCATAAAAGGGAAGTCACCCCTGATCATTATTAGTAAAAAATATGAGCACTCATAAAATCAACTAAGGCCAATTTTGAGAGAAAAATTGCCATGGATTCAAAGGACAATCATAAGGCCTTTTTCAGCTATGTTAGGAACCTGGGTGGAAACTCACAGATATGCTCAGAATTAGTCCAAAATGATACAAAATCACTGAACCCACAGACATTGCCAGCATACTGGCAGCTAGGTTCAGTGCAAACTTCACCCCCCTCCCCTAAAGGAGAGATAACTATCCCAGCCGAGTGTAGCCTCCCGGACATCTCAAATGCGCAGGTGAAAGCTGCTCTCTCTAAAGCTAAAAACACAGCATCAATGGGACCGGATGGTGTCCCCGGCTGTGTGCTACACGAGCTAAATGAGGAATTAAACCCGCACATAAGGCAGCTGTTTAATCTCAGCCTTACCACAGGATACATGCCCAAGGAGTGGCGTACGGCAACTGTGGTCCCACTCCACAAAGGTGGTGCCTCTACGGACCCTGGTAATTACCGCCCCATAAGCTTAACAAGTCTAGTCTGCAAAGCTATGGAGAGGATCATAATGGAGCTCATAAACAAAGATATAGGGGACTTGCAGACATTGGACCCGACCCAGTTTGGCTTTGTCAAGGGAAGATCATGCCTTTTGAACTTGGTCGACTTCTTCGAAATAGTCACCAAGGCCATTGATGAGGGAAAGGCAGTCCATACAGCCTACCTTGACCTTGCAAAGGCTTCGACACAATACCCCACTCGGGTATTGTAGAAAAACTTACCAGCTTAAATGTAAACCCATATGTCACAAGATGGGTTGCAAACTGGCTTAAGGACAGAACCCACAGGGTTAGAGTTGCTGGCGCTGTGTCAGACTCCAAGCCGGTCACAAGTGGTGTCCCACAGGGCTCGGTCCTTGGCCCCATATTGTTTGGCATCTACTTCTCAGAAGTACAGGCCAACATGGGAGGACTTTGGCTGACAAAGTTTGCAGATGACTGCAAACTGGGCGCCATAGTGGAAAGTGCATCGGACACTGATATCCTTCAGAAGGGACTCACGGAAACAGATAGCTGGTGCCAGAGCCATGGCCTGAAGTTAAACGCCAAAAAATGTATAGTCATACCCTTCGGGAAAAACAAGATAACCCCAAGCTACCATATAGGTGGCAATCCACTAAGCACAGAAGAGGTTATCAGGGACCTGGGGACCCAGGTTGACAGTGGCCTTTCTTTTGACACTCACATTGCTAAAGTGGTTAGAAAGACCTTCTACATTGCCCACCTGATCATGAAGGGATTCACATCCAGATCTAGTGAGGTCATTGTTCCCCTGTACTCTTCACTTATCAGACCAATGATCGAGTACAATGCCCCATTCGGGATGTATCTCACCCGACATCTGCAGCAATTGGAGAGACCCCAAAAGTTCCTCACCAAAAGGATAAAGGGACTCCAAAATCTGTCATATGCTGCCAGATTGAAGAAACTCCAGCTCTATTCAGTCGCATACCGTCTGCTCAGAGGTGACATGTGCCTGACATACAAGGCCATGTCCAACCCGGAATTAATGGACATGCTCCACCTCAAAAATCCAAATCCACCAAAACCACTAGAGCAAGCGACTTAAACCTTAGCACGGATATAAATAGGACGTGCTGGAGGGATAGATTTATCACTCAGAGACTCCCTATGCTGTGGAATAAAATCCCGGTCCATGTGAGGCAGAGCACCTCGCTGACTCTGTTCAAGAGAAATCTAGACCTGTGGATGGGAGATCGTAGGTTTACCCCGGGAATCATCTCTGGGTCACTGCTGGACAGAGGCACAACAAACTAATGGGCACAGTATTTTTTCATATAAGGGGTGGCGTAAGCCACAATAATTTGGGCTAGGCTTATAAATGCCTTAGGGCAGATAGCCTAGTATAAACCTATGAACCTATGAACCTATGAACCTATATGCTGAAATCTCAGTAAGAAAAATTAGCAGATTCTACTTTTATCTGTATGCATTTCTTACAGGAGTAGTGATTGCATAGAATTGTTTTGCAGGGAATTTTACTCTCTCAGATGCATAGCCTTATTAACTGTCATCGCAAGTACTAATGTAACAACTGTTTTTCTCTTTAGACTCTCTATTGTTATTTCTATGAAATGTACATAGCCTATATTGTCAATGACACAGGGGTGTTAGCCTTCTAGGGTTGCCCGTAGATACCTCTAGGGGAGTGCTGGCCACAAGTAGACATGACTAGCAATTGCATAAAATAGAATGTTCTGTGGTAAATGTGTACACATGCTTCATGGACAGTTTATTTGATAGCACCTTTAGCATTGCACTGATGGTTTGCTAGCAAAATGTGTCATTTGCATTTTGTTTTCGGGGTGGGGGAGCCAAGTTGCATTTCTGTGTTGGCACAAACAAAATTTGCTATTTTCATGCTCCTTGTTTTGGATCAAAACTTGCTTTGTCTGTGATTGTAATGCTACAACCACACAATTCCTTTTTTATATCTGAATATCTTGACTGTTTTATGTTTCTCCAGTGAGTAATAGTTACATGCTACTTTTTATGTGTTATATCTAAGCAGAACTTTTATTTATGTGATACTTATATGTATTATCCTTCTTTTGTGTTTTATGTCACCCTGGACTATGGCATCAAGGTGTCCCAATCCCTGCAAACCCCCCATCAGTGACCCTGAGAATGAAGTCATTGTGGAAGTACTTAGGTAACATAGGGCCACTGACGTGATTTCATTGAACCAGAGGAAAGCAGCTGCAATGGACCATGAATGGATGGATACCAGCAGGGGACTCTTACAGAGCCACCACTGATACCAATTGAAGAGCTCCTGTCCACTGTCAGGGATCCAGACAAATCAATGGAAAGTGCACAACAGCATGTCATTGATGTTGGTGCTGCAGTTTCAGAGAGGACAAGTATGGTTCAGGAAGAGCTTCCAGGTGGGCTTACCTATCTCAATCATTAAATTCTTCTTGCATAGTATAATATTGACAGCAATACTTAAGTTCTGTGTAACATTAAATTTCTTTTGGGGGTGGGGGGAATAGTTGTAGATTGATACAGTTAACAACATGATTACACATGGGCTTGGGGTGGAAGTGTAATCTAAGTTCTTGTTAAAAGTATTGTTAATCAACATATAAAGAGCAAAATGTTTTAACTCCCTGTGTTACTGTTCATTGTGATGATGGTGTCCTTACCTTTTGCTTAACTTCTTCCAGGACCATCCACCATAGGGAGCCTATAATTATCTGCACATGGTAACCCAAGCATTTTTATATCAGTACTGATGAGCAGTTCAAAGAAGTATTTAGTTTGTGATGTGGATGTCGGGACTGTTGTGTGTATTGCTGTACTGTCTGTAAAAGTGGCACCATGTTTTGTTTTTTAGCATATATTGGACTATAGTAGTGTAGGTATTATTTTTTTCCTGTGTTTGTTGCTTATTATTACAGGTGATCCTGACAGTGGAAGTGTGGGACTCCTACCACTTGATGTCAGAGTATCAGCACACTCTGGTGATGATGGTGGCCAGAGGCACAGTCAGGGGGGGGGGGGGGGGTGCAGAGGTAGAATCTGACACTGAGGTTGACATTCAGCCATCCCCTGTAATTCCATCAGACACAGCCAGTAGGCCTACACCAACACATTCCAGTGAGCACTCAGATATTGGACTGGTGGAGGGTGAGACACTCCATCAGGTGTGGTTACTGTGACTTCAGTGCTTGTTGACAATGGCCGTAGCCAAAATGTGGGCAAGGTGCCACACAGGAGGGTTGATAGGGGTGCTTGGAGGAGACCTGCTGTCCATCCTCGACCTGATCAAGATGTGTCTTCCCATGCCACTTGATGCATGTTTAGGGCCGTCATTGAGGTGCAGGCACATTCCAATAGGTCCTCCAGAGAAATACTTAGGGTTGTAGAGATATAGTACAGGCTGACATGTGTGACTGCCTACACTGTGTTGCCAATTCAATGGATTGGACAAATGACATGTTGGAATGGATGGTGTCTGTGATGGAAAGTCTGCTGGCAAGTGGACAGCATCCACATGGGCATATGTCAGCAACATCATCTAATGTGAGCCATTGTGGCTGTGCCCGATCATGCTCCCATAGTGGCACTACTTCCACAGCCCCATCAATGGTTGAGGTGTCCACACACAGGCCATGGGGTCATAGTCCTGGGCATTCTCATGAGGGGTGCTCATCCAGCAGACATCAGTCACATTCGGGTAGCAGCAGTGCATCTGACTATAGGCATGGACATGCCACTGTAACGTTTGACATTGCCAGTTCTCATGGTCGGGTATGACAGCGATGAACTGCCACCTTTACCATGCACAGCTCACATCTGTCCAACATACCAAGATGTGGAGCTAGCACAGAGCCTGGCTGTGGTCTTGCAGACACTCATGCACCAGTTTCACTTGGAGGGCCCACACAGACACACACACACACACATACACACACACACACACACACACACGCACAACAGTTACATGGTTCAGCCATGAAACTTAAAGCTCTTTCTGTCTCAGTGGCCATTTTTTACTTTATCCGAAAGTCTGCCTCCTTCTCTTTCTTACTCACACACACTCACTTACCTTTTGTGTCAGCCTAGACTTCCTGACTCCCCTCCCCCACACACACAACACCCTCTGCAAGTGATGATAACTGTGTCATATCCTTGTTTTCTATCTTTTGGAGTCAGGAATACATAAGCTTTGTGACTGATGTTCAGGGTGTATAGCTGACTTAGTGTTTAGTATATCTGTGTTTGTGGTGTTGTTTTGCTAACTGTATTTTTTACATATTTTAGTCTTAGGAAGTTAGACAGTTGATAGAATCAGAACAGTTTTTTGCATTAGTATTCATAAGAATCTTCTGAGGGTTGTGAAGTCTGAAACTGAAATGTCTCATTACTTTCTAGCTTCTCTCTTTAATGATTTTAATGATTTTTCCAGTACAAACATATGAGGCCAAACAGAACATTCGGTGACCATCAGTACTTTTGAGAAGTATGAATGTGTGAATCTTTGATGCCTGTGGCCTGTTACTTGATAGAGGACACATATGTTCACATAAGTCTGTCACATGTTAAAGTCATTGCTTTACAAATCACCCACCTTTAACTTATATTACCAAGTAACAACATGCAAGGATATGCCATTCATTTGTATTATTGCACAATTCTGTTTTAACACTCCAGCTTCAACACTTACCATGTAAATACAGCAGTTGCTATAGTTTTAGTTCAGGACTGACTCTCTCTGATGCTAGCCGCACACAGCCATTACATGGGTAGGTAAAGGTTGTGAGCATCGCCTGACCTCAATGTTACTATATGTGTGTGCATAGGATGAAAGCTTTAGCCCCTTAGGTGGTGAGTGATTGTGCTATGCATTGCCTCTTAGCCAATATGAGGGCATATTAAGCATGCCTATGTCTGTCTACACCCACAGTAGCTGCTGGGTCCCCCTCTAACTCCTCACCTGTGTATGGTTGTGGTGACATTGACATTGGTGGTTGGATATGTGCCCCTTTCACTTCTTGATCCTGCTGAAACTGTTTTCTCTGGATGATGTTGTGAAGCTTGGCACAGACTGTGAAGATTTCAGTACATGTACGTGAATTGTATCCCAGATGTATCCCCCAGATGTATCTAGGCACTGGAACTGCAACTTCAGCAGCCCAGATACATGTTCATGATATTTCTGGTTTGAGCATGTACCTCATTATGGCATTCTTCAGTGGGTGCATGTGCATTTCTGATGGGTGTCATCAACCACGGTTCCAGTGTATAACCTTCATCCCCCAGTAAATGGTCCAGTGGGATATCATCCCTGGTGAACATCTGATACAGCTGGGAAGTGTTCTCAGGGTTCTGTTTTAGTGAAGATTTGTTGATGACTGTCTATTTATATGGAATGGTACTGAGCAAATGCTGTATGAGTATTTGGAATATTTAGAGTGTACCACTGCATTTTTTAGATTCAAAAAGCAATATTCAGCTGAAAGAATTTCCTTTTTGGATGTACTACTTGATAAGGAAGGAAATGTAATTGTAACAAGTGTTCATAAAATGGAAGTGCAAGTTAATCGGTATGTGCATAAAGAGAGCATGCACCCCTCCACACATTTTCAAAGGAATAGTGAAAGCACAACTTAGTAGAACAAGTAGGTTAAATACTAATGACAGCAAATGTAAGCTGCAGATGTCTGAACTGACAAATGAATTTATAGAGAGAAGATATGCAAAATCTATGGTGGATGAGCTAGTAAATGAAGCTTTTAGTAGTAGAACAGGCCTAATAAAACATATTTTTAATAGTGACTATACTTGTAGTGTAATGAATAATGAAGAAGAAATTAAGGTTAGATATCTAACTACGTATAATACTACGACTAGGGAAGTAATGAAAATTATTGAGAATAATTGGAATATCTTGATGGCTATGCCAGAACTACGTCAGATACCTCATAATAAGCCAGATTTTACATAAAGGAATTTAAAGAACTTAAAAATGTGATTGTGCTATAAAGATTTTAGGCATCAGAAGAGAGCTCAGAAAATATATACAACAGGCACACACCCATGTTTGAACTGTAGTTGCTGTACTGATATTTTTATGAAGTCAAAAAAATATGTACATCCATCCAGTTTCAAATAAAAAATATTTTTTTCAAATGTACAGCAACATGCAATACTGCGCATGTAATATATCTTGCTACCTGCCTAAAATGCCCTTCATTTTATGTTTGGAAAAGTACAAGGAAACTAAAGGAAAGAATAATACAGCAGAATGTGTTAAGTAAGCATATTTTGAAGAAAGGTACTGAGCACACCTTTAAATTTAGGGTGATGGAAACAGTGTATAAACAAGTAAGAGGGGGTGATGTTAATAACCTTGTGGAGAATAAAGAATATGCATGGATCTTACGACTGCAAGCAGATGTATTACCAGGGTTGAATGACATGGTTAGTATTAAGCCAGTTTTAGCAACTAGACAAATGCAACTGCACTAGGTATTTTAAATGTGTGTATATACATATATATGTATTTTTTTGTATATGTGCAAATATTTTGAACATGTAAAAAACTTTTGTAATAAATATTTTATTAGTCAGAATTATTTAAGTATGTAGTTCTAGTATGTATTTATAAATTGAGTTGAAAGTATGTCTGAGTACTTTTTAAGGAAACCTTTTAAGGAACTGCTGTATCTCCACGCTAAAGTGTTAATTGAATTATTGTAGAAATTATGTGATTAGCTGGCCGTGCTCACATGATTTTACTCTTGTTTTACAAAAACTAAAAGAATGTTACAGATGTTGTATTGCACTGAAGAAGGATACATATCCAAAAGCTTTGCTGTAATAAAGTATTGATGTTTTTAGAGTTGGAATTTTTCTGTTATACAGTTGGGAGGTGTGCCAGATATGCGAGTCATATTAACTGCCTGGGGTGCCAGCACACACATTCAAGATGATTCCCTTAGCATTGCACATGACTTGGCAGTTAATAGAGTGGAAGCCCTTTCTAGTTATGTAGACCCTTCCCTGTTCCCCAGGTGGTGCCTTGATTTCTACGTGTACAATCTATGGCACCCAGTACTTCAGGGTAGTGTGCTACAGGGTAGAACTCTTGCATATTTGTTGCCCTTTCCTCTGGAGTACAGGGAAAATATAGTGTGAAGTTTGCTTGTAAGGATAGTAAAGAGAAGTGGCCCTAAAGCTGATCCTTGGGGAACACCAACTGCGATGCGTAAATGGGATGAGAGATTGTTTTGTCTCTTTACAGCTTGCTGTCATTCTGATAGGTAATTCTAAAACCAAGAGAGGGCTGCTTGGGACAGGTTTAGGGTAGAGAGCTCGTTGAGGAGCTTTGTGTGGGATACAGTGTTGAATGCCTTTGACATAACTAGGTAGATAGCAGAGACATGCTGGCCAGCATTTTTCAGTTGGTTTATAGAGTTAGTGAAGGTTGAATGGGCAGTGGTGGCGCTATGTTTGGGGCGAAAACCATATTGGGAGTTGGTTAGCAAGTAGTTAATGGCTAGATAGTCCATAAGTTGTAAGTGTATGCATTTTTGAGGATTTTTGAAAGAGATGATAAAATCGCTATTGGTCTGTAGCTGAACAAGTCTGCTGAGGTGCCACCTTTATTTTGATGTGTTTGTTGTATTTTGGTATATTATTGTTATTTTTTTTTTGTTGTCATTTTTGGATTTGTTTTTATGGATTTGTTTCTTAAGTGTCTGTATGTTTTGAAGGAGGGTTGGCTTTTGTTACACTGGTATAGAGACCAAGCTTTGTCTCTTTGCCTCTTTGCTTGTGTAACTGATTAGTTTCTTTGGTCATCCGTGGAGAATAGTTATATTTAACTTGGATCTTTCTGAGGGGAACTAGACTGTTTAGAATGTTGAGGAATTTGATGTTATAGTGTTCCACAGCTGAGTCTAGATGGAGATGAGATAATGGGGTCCAGTCACAGTGTTGTTGGAGTAAATTAATTGATGCCACTGAGAACTGTTTTATGTTGCAGACATGCTTATAAATGATCTATTTTGTTGGGGTAGGGTGATGCCTAAGTAGATAGGTGGGCAAGTAACTGCTTAAGCTGTCTGGGAGGCACCCTGTGTGAGAGACCAGTGAGGGCTTATTTATTAATGACCAGTGTAATACAGACTATCTTCTGCTATGCTTTTCTGTTCTAGTTGATGCCTTTGTCAATTGCTAAATTCATGTAGGTTTATGAAGTTGGAGGAGTGATCTGAAGCATAGTTACACCAGTTGGTATTAAAGTCCCCCATTATTATGGTTTCTCAGGTGAATGTAGATGATGGGCAGCCACGGTGGTGCAGCGGTTAGTGTTGTCGCCTCACAGCAAGAGGTTCTCCGGTTCAATTCTTGGCTGGGGTGCCTTCTGTGTGGAGTCTGCATGTCCTCCCTGTGGTCATGTGGGTTTCCTCCGGGTGCTCTAGTTTCCTCCCACATCCCAAAGACATGCTGTAGGTGGATTGGACACACTAAATTGGCCCTAGGTGAGAGTGTGTGTCTTCTGTGGAAGGTTGGGTGCCAGGCTGGCAACTCGACACTGTAAAAAACTCCACTGCCAATCATGAGCAGACAGATGATCCGCTGTGGCGACCCCTAACCGAGAAAAGCCAGTAGAAGAAGGTGAATGTGGACGATGGCCAGGACAGAAGGTTCTCAATGATGGATGGGTTGTTTCTAGGAAGGATATAGACTGAAATGATGCTAATGTGTTTTTGGGGTTGAATTCAAGACAGCAGGTTAGTATTTCAGAGTTATTGAGGCTCTAGGGGTTAATTGTATTTGTTTAAGTTTTAGAGTATCTTTATATGTTAGGGCTATACCTCCACCTCATTTCTTTATTCTGTCAAGTCTGTGGATATTGCAACCTGGAGGTGGGATTTCATTGTCTTTTATATGGGGGTTTAGCCAGGTTTCTGTTACACTGCTATGTCGGGGGTGTAAAAGGAGAGGAAAGCATGAAATTCATTAACTTTATTTAAGAGGCTCCTCAAGTTCATATTGATGATTTGAAAGTTGGTGCTGTTGTGTCATAGATGGTGGGAGTTTGGGGATGAGTGGGATTTGGACTAAGAGGTACTTGTGTGTGTTTAGGGCTTGGGTCTGGGTGGATGTCGCCACTTAGTTTTACTTGTGCCATTTTGTGTGAGAAATGATCTGAGAGTATAGGTGCTGGTCTAGTATATTTACAGGCTGTAGGTATATTTCCTACTGTTTATCTTTCCCCTTCAACTACTTTTTTCTTTTCAAATATAGGACAATCAGACTAGAGGTGTCCAAATTTACATTTTCTAGAAAAGGGCTTACAGTTTTTCGATGTATGTCCCTCTCCATATATTGGCCACATGTTCGTTAGCAGCATTCACTTGAGAACACTTCAACATGAATTTGCAGTACCATTGCATCTGTTATTTACTAGGTCATTTAAGCATAGAGAGATTTGAAACTTGCATTTTAAACCCATCTTTAAGAAAAAGGGAACTAAGACTAACCCATAGTCATATAGACCCACAAATCTACTTTTTGTTATGAAAAATAATGGACAAGGTCGCCTCGGATACATTTTTGTCAGAACTGACGAGTTTGGGACCTGAAACCATATATCAACATGTATATTTTTAAAATAGGTCTATAATTGCCTGGAGCATGATGTCCTATAATAATAATATAATGACAGCTGCAAATAAAGGATATGCTGGGGTTTAATTTATATCTTCCACCTTTAATAGGATTGTACATAAAACAATGATTAACCATGCAAAACATCTAGATGCCAGTATAATGTTGATAAGACGGATAGCAGCAAGGCTTACAATTCAGAGGTGGCAAGTATCATATAGTAGTTGGATGCTTCCAATGTGAATCATTGAACACAAACACCCAAGGATTAGAATCCCCAAATTTGAATGCAATTTACCAAAAGACCTGCTGATGAAACATAATTTAAGTGCTTTGTGTGATGGGGTCAAACCCACAATCTTGAACTTGCAGCCTCCACAATCCAACAGAGAGTAAAACACTGGATAAACAACAACATACAACATGACAGTGTGAGTGAAGTTGTTACCATCTCTTCTATTGAGATTTATGTATGGTTTCCTCCAGTGCTGTGTACTGAGCCCACTTCCCTGTTTCTTGTTTTGTTTCATCTTCTAACTTTTCCATTCTAACATATTTCCACCTCTGGCTGCCACTATTTATACTAAGCACATACTACAACCTCAGACGCTTTTCGCAAACAATCTCATACCCCAATCCCCACAAACCAGGCATACTTCAGCAATCACTCTTTCACCATCCTTGTTGCTACAATATGGGAATCCCTCCACAACTACCTAAAGGAACTTCAATTTCTGGGGCCCACATTCTGAGCTGAACTTAAAAAAATTCTTCCCACCAAATCAAACAGTACTTAGCACACATCAGGCCACATTACATAAGTGTCTCTCAACCTCTACCTAGACTCTCTCTCTCTCTCTACTACTAAATCTTAACTCCAACAGTATCCCCTGACCTGACTCTAAAGTACTTCACAGCACTTCCACTGTGACGTAAACCTGAAATAAAATTATTTGAACTGTAAATATGGATTTCTTTCATAATTACATATTTTATATATATATATATATATATATATATAAAACTACAAACTGAATCACATAATTACTTTAATAAATGATGTTACGGTTATCCAAAATTATCTACAAAAATTTTAGACATAGGAAAGCAGCGCTTTCCTCATCTTCAATTTTAATTCATGAGTTTATCAGTTTATAAGTTATTACTTCCACTGTTACAAGCCAAAGGCTAGTTCAGTACACTGACACCTTAAAACTTGGATTATACACCTTGTCACCGATCTGTATATCCAGTTGACATTTAAATGTGACCAGGGTGTCAGAAATCTCTTATTTTATGAGAACTGTTATTCCAAATTCTTGAAATAATATGAGTAGTAAACCTACCCCTCAGTGTAGTTTTATTTAGTGGAACTCAGTCACCAGCTTCTTACATAGTGTAGAGCCTGTGGTCACTACATTCAACACTGATACTGCAGAATCTCTGCCATAAGGGCAAACTCCCAAACGTTTTCACTGAGAATTTTTGTCTGTGTATAATTTAAGCAAATTTAACTTAAAGAACCTTGCTGTGTATTAACTTTAACTAGTCAAATACCTATCTGTGTTCGAAATTGGCTTTAACATCCCCTCCCCCTTCAAAAGAGCAGTCCTTGCAGTCTAATGACCACTTATTAAGTTAACCACTGTCCTTTACCTTGACCAGTAGTTTACACTGTATATGCCAGTTACTTAGTCTTCCTGGCTGACAGAAACCAGTTCACTTTGTACCTTTCTGCTAATTGGTTTGCATTACTATAAACTGATTACTCCCTGTCATAATTTTGAACAGCAAGATGATTCTCTTCCACACACTGTTAGAACCCTACAACTGTCAATCCCAATCCCCAATAATCTAACATTTGCTCCCATAAATGTTAGAAGCATAAGAAATAAAACTGCAGAACTACATGCATGGATTACACAACACAAATCTGATAGTCTCGCTGTAACTGAAATTTTACTTAAACCCAGCATAAATAACTCTGAAATTACACCTACTAGCTATATTATCTATAATGACTGTATAAGGAGGAAAGATGGTGGTATTGCTTTAATATTTGCCAATTACCACATTTCCCCGTACAACAAACCACTACCAAAATTCAATTCAGCAGAGCTTCTTATTACTTTCCTGAATTTAAACAATTCTAAACAAATATGTATTACTGTTCTTTATATACCTCATGGTGACAATACAGCTATATTGGAAGATATCCTACACTGGATATCCATAACAATTCCACAAGAAAAAATGCTACTAGATGATGTGAATGTCAGTTGGTTGGACATAAACTCTAACTCCCCTACATCTATTTAATTAATAGCCCCACACATTATAGCAAGACTTCAAATTCACTGTTAGACTGGATCCTATTATCAGACTTTAGAAAATAAACCACCTCTGGTGCAATGTTTGTCTCAGTGATCATCCCCCAATCTATGCATCCAGACAATTCATACAGCTACTTAAATAGCATGTTTATAAAACAGCATGCCACCTTTCCAAGTTTAACCAAAAAATTATCATTACTACCTTATCATCTGCTTACTGGAAATTCTTAAAAATCCTCCCCTTAGATATTGCTGTAGATGAATTCAGTACAACTTACCTGAATATCCTGAACAGCCTCATACCTCCTGGAAAGAAGAGACTGAAAACAAATAATACAATTTGGCTATCCAAAAAGAGTAGAATGGTAATGTGGGATAGAGGAAAAGCATTGAAATAATGGCAAAAATATAAAACACCACACTAGAGGCTATCCTCAGCTGGCTCTCAAGTAACTACCCCCAAGAAACCATTATACTTGGAGATTTTAACATTAACTGGAACTCCTGTATATCTGAGCAGCCTTCTACTCATATCAACTTATATAGTTTTACCCAAACTATAACATCCCCAACCCGCACCAATAAAACTAACAACAAAACTAGTACCCTTGACTGGATACTCACTAATACCCCCCAACTAAACTATAAAACAGGCACCCTCCCTGAGGACATAAGTGATCACTTGCTTACCTGTTTAATCAGAACAAAAACTGTCATCCTCAACTCTACCATCTGTAGGACTATTCGCACTACCAAAAATTTTAACCCTGCTCACTTTCAATCTGAACTAGTCACGTGTGACTGGTCACCCCTGAAATACCTCCCAATAGATAATGCCGTGAAATACTTTAACTCTAAATTTCTAACCATTTTAGACAGCCATGCCCCATTACGCAAAGTTAGAATTAGAACCAAACCGGCACCATGGCCCACCAAAACGACCAAACAAAAAATCCTCCAAAGAAATAAACAATGGGCCAAATGGCGCTCAACAAAAAGCCCCTCAGACCACCTGCAATTCAGACAGCTAAGAAATGAAACAAAAAAAGCCATATTAGCCGATAAAAGAAACTACTACTACCAACTACAACAACCCAACCAAAATAATCCCCAAAAATTTTGGCGAGGTATCAATAACCTCCTACACCCTGGATGCTCAAATACTCCCTCTCCCTCTGGCTCTGATCACAACAATCCCATCCAAATAGCTGACTCATTTAATACTTTTTTCACTGAAACCATACAATCCCTAGCCAACCAGCTATCCCCTAACACCCAGGCTCTGCCACAACCTTTACCAATAATTCTCATCAATTTCATTTTCAGCCAGTGCCCACTTCACTTATCTGCAACCTCATACAGGAACTTAAACCCACTACTCTCTCTGCTGATAAATTACCTGCAGAATACCTGCAAAAAGCTGCTAAAGTCATTGCCTACCCCATATCCATCCTCATTAACAGAACTATTTCTGAAGGATCTATTCCCCTAATCTGGAAAGTCTCTCACATAATTCCCCTGCATAAGGGTGGTAACTCCAAAGAGTTGTCCAATTATAGGCCCATAGCTATTCTATCTCCTTTGGCAAAAATAATGGAGAAATGTATACACATACAACTGTTAACCTACCTACTCGATCACAATTTATTAGCACCCTGTCAACATGGCTTCAGACCATTTCATAGCACCACCTCTGCTCTCTTATCCTTCACTAACCATATTAACAGTAATCTTAACATTGATACTCTATCCTCAGCTGTTTTTATTGACCTGTCCAAAGCATTTGACATGGTGAATCACCACCTCCTTATAGACACACTCAAAAACCTGTCATTGGACAACCATACTATACAGTAGTTCCAATCATACCTACATAACAGGCAACAGGCTGTACTATGGGAAAATACTTTATCTTCCCACGTCCCAGTCACTCTAGGGGTCCCGCAAGGATCTATATTAGGCCCATTACTCTTCTCCATCTTTACAAATGAACTTCATTTTGTAATTCCTCAAGCTGACTGTATCCAATACGCTGACAACTCCACACTCATATGCGCTGCTGCTTCTCAATCAGAACTTCAGTCATTAACCCAAATGACCTCTAGTACAGTTGAAAACTGGCTCCTACAAAGATGTCTTATCCTTAACCCCAAAAAAACAAAAATGCTACTATTTACCCCCACCCGCAGAACCTCCCCACTTAACTTTACTATTACTTCAAATGACGGAACTATAATATCTCCTGAACCAACCACCAAACTACTCGGGATACTAATAGATAACAACTTGTCCTTTGAACCTCACATTAATAACACCATAAAAATAGTAAACAAGAAACTAGGTTCCCTCTATAGAATAAAACCCTTTCTTACACCTCCAGCCAGGGTTACTATTGCTTGTACCCACCTCATCTCTACCTTGTTCTATGCCTCCCCTATCTATACCAAAATATGTAGAAGTAATCTGAGTAAACTTACATCCTCCTACAACAATATTGCCAGATTTGCAGGTGGGTCCTCCTATAGAACTCATCGCTGTATCAATCTGAATCAGTTAGGATGGTTAGAGCTGCCAAATTTAATACTTTTCAATCAATTAATAGTAGCCCATAAGATCCTGTATTTAACTCAAAATACACTAATACTTACATCCCTAGTCATCCCCTATAATAACCTCAAGACCTTACGCTCAGCTAATAACTTACTTGTACAAATATCAAAATCCAACAACTTAGCTGGTGACACCTTGTTCTTCAATATAGTAGGTAAAGCCTGGAACATCCTCCCAAGCCAGCTAACCTCAATATCCTCTGTCAGCTTATTTAAAAGCAAGCTTAAACCCTACCTTAAATCACACTGGCTATGCCCCTGTGTTAACCCAGACTAAGTACCTGACTATTAACCAGACTCCCACAACTCCTAGCCTCCCATGATCATGATCTTGTGTTGTCTCACTAATTTTTAGTGAGCTTAGCCTTCCTTAGGATTTTTTCTCATGTAATTATGTATATACTGTGGAATGATCAAACACCTTCATATAGTATCACAACCTATATGTTAAATATCACTAGAAATCCATCCTTGTTTGATGATCTTCTATACTCTATCTATTGATCTCTAGTGTTTTTCTTTCTTAGGTTTTTGTGTGACCTTAGTATCTCTTATCATAAATTACTAGGTGTATCTAATTTTGTAATATGTTATAAAGATTTGTACTACACCATTTCTAATGCAAATGTATTAGTCTTATTCATCTATTCTTAGATAAATTTTTCCTTTTGCCTACTGAAATATAAAATATATAATCTTAGGCTTGTACTGTAATTGTTAAAACTTCTTATGTACCAAATTATACTGTTATTGTCTTTGTCTTGACCTTTTATGTTGTTGTATTTTGCAGAGCTTTTCTCCCCGGGCCTCCACTGAAAATGGACATATATCCAGCTGGACTAGCCCGGTCAACAAATGTAAAATAAATAAAATAAAATCTTGAAAACTTCAGAATGCTTTGCAATTGTACTAAAAGGCAAATTAATGAAAACAAAACAAAAAATATATATTACTAGCTGTACCCGGCCACGCATTGCTGTGGCTCAGTCTGGTTAAATAGAAAAGAAAGAAAAGAAAAAGCGCACATTTCCAATATGTTTAATTTCACAAT
The DNA here is from genome assembly GCF_019279795.1 of Protopterus annectens. Classification (NCBI taxonomy): domain Eukaryota; kingdom Metazoa; phylum Chordata; order Ceratodontiformes; family Protopteridae; genus Protopterus; species Protopterus annectens. The sequence continues at coordinate 985,575,342 of NC_056735.1, read as the reverse complement.
GCTTGTGGGTATAAAATATTTTTTGTTGTTCCATTGTCTGTGCAGACATAGAGATTGTCTGGTTTTCCAACTCTAGAACACACAACATATAATTGTCCGTGTAAGAAGCAATCCGTGTGTAGATCTAAACCGCACAATTCTAAAGATTGGCCTGAGCTTTGTTGATGGTGATTGCAAACGCCAATCAAATTGGGAATTGCAATCTCTTAAATTGAAATGGCATATCTGTTGGAATCATAGGAATGCGAGGAATGAGGACATCTTCACCTTTGAAAGGTCCTGTCAAGATTGTTGCTTCTATGACATTGCTCATTAATTTTTTTACTGCAAGCCGTGTGCCGTTGCAAAGCTTTGGCTGGTTGATATTTCACAACATGATAATTGGCATGCCAATTTTCAATTGCAGTACGTGCGGTGGCATCCCTGGCAGATTGAGTGAATTCAAAAATTCTGTTGGATAATTAACCGCTTCATCTGCTTCCACAACAGTGTCGACAGACTTGTATGTGACTGCCTCGCTGTGAATGTTAGACTGAATAATATTGTTAAGTTCATAGAAGCCTTTGTTCTTGGCCGCAAGAATAGCTCGTTCAGTCAGCCAATCGTGATTCTTATAATTGGTTTGAATATTGGGAAATACTTTTTCAACCAATTCTTCTTTTGACGTCACTAAATTGCAGAAGTTATGAGGCAATGAAATTCGTCCTGAGGTCAGATCAACCAGCACCTTTCCGTTCCCAATTTCCAGCAATTGATGTGAGAATATCTCAGCTGATCAATCGCTTTGCAGCTGGACACATATATTTGTAGTTAATTTTAACGTCTTTACGTGTCACTACAAAGTAGAGTATTTCAAGCAAGCATTTATTTCGTCCATTGGTGTCGATCGAGGAAGTACAGGTAATGTTTGCCTGAAATCTCCTGCAAGCAATACTAATGCATTTCCAAATGGTCTTATGTTTCCACGCAAATCTTGCAATGATAGATCAAGAGCCTCGAGCGATTTTTTGTGCGCCATTGTGCATTCATCCCAAACAATAAGTTTGCATTTCTGCAATACGTTTCCCATGCCGGATGCTTTGGAAATGTTGCACGTGGGAGTTTCAATGAATTGCATGTTCAATGGCAATTTCAAAGCAGAATAAGCAGTTCTTCCACCTGGTAGCAATGTTGCAGCTATTCCGGGTGACACAAGAGCTAAGGCTATGCCATTTTGGGATCGAATTGCTGCCAGAATCAATGTAATTAGGAATGTTTTACCAGTTCCTCCTGGTGCATCTAAGAAGAAGATTTCTCCAACCCTGTTATTGACAGTTTGCATTATTTGATCGTAAATGCCTTTTTGCTCAAGCGTTAGCTTAGGAATATTTGATTGCACATACAACAAAAGATCACCCGTGTTGTAATTTTGTTCACGACGCAATTCTACATCGAATGAAGCAGCAGCAGATCGATTCGGTGATGGCATTCCCAATTGATTGAGAACTTTGTTCGCAATTTCTAAGCACAAATCTTCAATCATTATCAATGCTTCGTTGTAGATTTCTGCTGTGAAATCCATGTTCATATTTGAATTTTCCTTGCGTATTCGATGGAAAATATCTTCAGCCATGTGCGATTTATTTTTCTCCCATAACTCTGTTGGAGATGAAGGAGAGCAGGTGGTCAAAATGATTGCAAACAATGCATGAATTTGATTTGGATGTGACATATTGCACGAGTCATTAATGCATACATCCCAGTGTCGGTCGTTCTTCAATAAATTCAGAGCTTGACATGCACTGTGGAAAGTGGCATGTGTAACGCCGTTGACAATTCTCAATTGCTGGAAAGACGTTGGACTGGGCACATTTACCAACAGCATGCGAAGAAAGAAGCATTCATCTTGATTGGGATGCATGGTGTACAGTCGGCCTATCGTAGTTTCTTTGAATATGCCAGGTTCTCCGTCGACTTGCTCTCCTCGTTTGCGTCATTCAAGTGATTTTCTACTCGCATTCCATGTGTAATATGTAGGCACTTCCGAATACAGCAGTGTTTTCGCAAACGCGTCATTTTGACATAACATGAAGAAAGCAGTTAACGTTGTAGCCGGTGGATTCAAGGCTATTTGTTGCACATTTGCAGCGGTGAAATAAACGCGTTGTCCATTTTCTAGATGTACTGCTAATTGAACAACAGCTGGACTTTGTTCATGTATGGAAAATGAAAGAATTCGCCATACAGCTTCATTGCTGCTTATGTATCTTCCAGCCTGATACTGTGCGATTTCATCGATATGTATGACCGCATTCCTATCACTTCTTTCTGGTTGCACACCAAAAACTGCCATTTCACTGCCTTTATGCACGTACTTACAAATGTATTTGATCGATTTAACGGAGTTACAGTATTCCACATTTATGTGCGCTTTGTATGTTTTTGATAGCAAAGGCAAATATGGAACAACCCACCTGTTACCTACTTCGATGTCACCATTTCGCATTTGTATGGTTGCTAATTTACCACCATCTTCTGCTGATCTTCTTCTGTATAAAGGATATCCATCATTTCCTGTAACTGTGTTGGATACTAATGCTCGAGGATATCGCTTAGAGCATTTTCCATCTATCATGCATGGTGAATTTGGATTCAGTGTACCGCAAGGTCCATGTATCATATTTTTCATCACAACTTCATGCAAATCCTTATCAACGTTGGCATCGGGTATTTCAGCGCATATTACATTGTCGATTTTGTTTGAAGTGATTTTGTTATAGAGCCAGATTAGTATATGTGCATGTGGCAATCCTCTCTTTTGCCATTCCACTGAGTACATCCAGCAGCACACAGAGCCAAACACTTCATGTTTTACCATGAAATCCATCAGCGATTTCAGCTTCTGTCTGAAAACACGTGCTGTGATGTCATGCCTATCCACCGGCGATTGCCCAGGAAGTAAGAGCTGTTGTATATCGTCCCAAGCTGGATTGCATGTGAATGTAATGAATAGTTCTGGACACCCGTAGTGACAAACATACGCAATTGCATCTTGAGCATACTCATGCATATGACATGGACTGCCTGTATATGAAGATGGCAAAATCGTTAGTCTTCCAACGTTAGTTGTATTACCGTCATTTACAACTGCATCTCACAAATGAACGTATTCTTCAGAGCGAAGCTTGGTCTGATTCAAACGGATGAATATCAAATGTTCTGTTTTGATTTTTGCATACATATCTACGATGTATTGGTGAAACAATTGACGGCATTTCAAAATGTGATTGTCTTCATTCTCTCAAATCATTAATCGGTATGAATAATAGTTCATTGCCCTGCATTTCATATTTGTTTCTTCACCACTGACTGGATTTATCATCTTAACGTTGAAGTGATATCCATCGGCACCATCCCAAAAAATGATTGGATATTGCAGGGCATCGTAGCATCAATGAGTTTCTGCAACTGTTGTCAATTGATCGTTTCTCCGATGAAGAACAATATCTCTAGGTTGGAATTGATCTCCGACTATAACAATTGCCACTTCGTCTATAGTTGGAGCATTGAATCTTCACACATGTTCTCCAGCAGGCGTTTTATCAGCATGAATAACAATCTTGTGTGTATCAGGTGGCATCATGTCAATTGTTGTTTTGAACAGATGCACTAAATTGTTTTTTTCGTGAAGAAGCTCTTGCAGTTGGGAAATGATGGACCTTTGTATGCCGGTAGAAATTCCGCAGCATGCATTCAATTCATCATTGCCATCACCGATGAAATACATTTGTAGGAATTTATGTTGACCATCTGGGAATGGAAGCAGGGAGCCGGCTTTATGATAAATTTGTCCTTTCACTTTGAAAGTTGGCATGAATTGAGCTGTTACAATTTCTGCGCCGAACGACGTCATCTGGAAGCATGAGTTGTATTTCCTGATGTTAGATAGGAAATGCTTTGATTCGGTGGTATATCCGGCAAGCAAAGTTTTTAATGGCTCTGGCGGTTCTCCAAGTTGAGGCAGTTTCATTTTTCCAGTAGCGCAACACATTCTTTTCATTTCTCCATTAAATTTCAGAGCCTTGCAATAAGGACACACTTCAGTCATAGTGCCGATGAGAACATGCCGGCTCAAACTATAATCATCAGCTGGGTTGTACCGGAATGCAAAGCGATTGTAATCGCATGATCGCTGAGCATGGAGTCATATTTGACGCTGATCTCTGTTTCTCATTGACATCTTTCAGCCGCTCTCAACCTGTCGCATTCATTCTGTTGAGAACAAAGCAGATCTGAAGCTGCAGAACGTGATCGCCATGCTCGCAACCGTGCATCCTCAAGTCTGGCTGCACGTCGCTCTGCTGATTCCTCGGCACATATTTGAGCCACTCTTTGTCTGTTTCACTCATTCGCTGATGCCCGTTCTTCCTCAGTTTGATTTGCAATTACTCATTGAACTGCTTCTGCTCCGCGAGTACGACAACCTAAGTTTGATCTTCTGCAAGGCATTATTTGGATGAACTAAAGCAGATCTATTGCACTGAAAAAGAAGAAAGAAAGTTATAACAAAAACATATAAAATTGCATATTTGTATACAAATATATAGAATCCATAGTAGGTATATAAAAACATGCGCGTATTCGAATGCAACGTGCGACATCTATATAATAGTACGTATATAAAAACACGCGCGTATTCGAATGCAACATTGTGTGAAAATTTCAAAGCAACCGGTGAAGAACTTTTGGAGATTTAAGATTGTGAACAAATGAACATTTACATTTTTATTTATATAGATAATGGACAAGATTCACGAAGGCTTGCATGGAGTGTAAGAGATGTGTAACACTCCATGCAAGCCTCGCGATCCAGGAACAGCCCGAAACTCTGTGTAAGAGTCCAGCTAAAATGTCTCTTACACGGACTGGGCATGGATATGCTAAATACCTCACTTGCAGCTGAAAGGTATGCAAATGAGGTATATTAGCGATCCACGAAGCAGAAACCAGCCTGTGTAAGAGACGTTTTAGCTGCAGAAATGTACTCAGTTGACAACTGAGTATGCTTCTGCAAAAATCACAACAGAGCCATGTCAGCTCCAAATAAAGGGTGCATATGTGTCAGGCAGCATGCTAATGGCCAAATATGTGGCCATTGGCAAGGTAACCCGATGCAAAAATTAAAAAAATATATACACAAATGGGCTGTGCTGTATAAAACATAAAAATGAAGGTTATAAACCCACAAATGTGGGTTTTATGCAATACATGGAATGACAATGCAGGGACCAGCAGACCAAAAACAACATGGCCACCGTGTAGTGGTTGCTAAGGGGGGAAGCTGAGTCTAAGACATGTAACTAAGCATTAGTAGGCAATCTCATGTAAATGAGGGTTAGGATACTGAATCCCACAGTCACATAGCAAATGAGCACAGTCTGAGTAGTGTAAGAGATACATAAGGGGGAGGAATAGAGTAGGAGATAGGTGACATCACAGGGGGGAATGGTAGAAAGAAATGCAGTTCATTGGAGGTCAGTGTAACATGACAGATGACAGACACAGATCAGGGAAAGAGGAGTGCCACAAGATAAGTCTGGGAAAGTCAAGAAATGGAAGGTGTACACTGTAACTTACACCAAAGTTTCTTGCTGGTCATGCATGCGCACGTGTGCACGCCATAAAGTGCGAGTAGGGCAGTGTGCGTGCGTGTAAGGCAGACTGAGCATGTGGGAGCGTGGTGGTAGATGTTTAACACTGTTTGCGCTGGTGTGCGTGCGTGTAGGGCAGACTGAGCATGTGGGAGCCTGTTGGCAGGCTTGTAAGACTGTTTGCGCTGGTGTGCGCACGTTTTAACCCGAATAGGCAGATCCTGAACCGTGTAAGCATGTGTACGCGCGTGTAAGCCACTGTGAGCGTGTTTCTGCTGGTATGCATGCTGCTCCCCCCTGAGGAAACAGAAAGGAAAAGGGAAGCAACAGAATTAGTAGGAAGCTAGCAGGGAATACTGCTGGAGCTAGCAGGTGAAAACAATTAGAAGCAGGCAATTACACAGGCAGAATAGTAGCCCAGCCCAGCACTTAAAACTCTGCAAACAGCAGTGCAGGATGTTTCTCTCAAGAGACACTGCAACACAGGAGTAAGCTATTAGAAGTGAAAACGGAAAAAGCTGAACTTAGAGCAGATATGTTAGGGGCTGCCATAGCTGTCATAATGAGACATAGGCGACTTGCTGAGGGTGGTGACAATGCAGATGGTGCCAGACAACACACAGTGAGGAGACGGAGAAGAGTGTACAGGCCCAGGGTCACCTACCATGGGTTACATGAGCTGGAGATAGTAGAGCGCTATAGAGTGGACAGAGAGCTCCTGCAGCAAATTTGAGCTGTGCAGGCCATGCCTCACACACAGAACCAACAGAGGGGAACCCATCCCAGTGGAAACCAAGGTATGTGTTCGCCTAAGAATACTAGCAACAGGTACCTTCCAAAGACCAACTGGTGATATGATGGGGATATCACAGGCATCAGCCTCCAGGGTACTGCACCAGTTCCTGGATGCCATGTCAGCACATGTCGGTGATCATGTATATTTCCCCAATGCCCGTGAGGTATTGGCCAGCAATATGCGTCTCTTCCAGCAAATAGCAGAATACCCTGAGGTTGTGGGTGCAATAGACTGCACGCACATACACATCAAAGCACCAGCCGGTGAGCAGGGTAGGGCCTACATTAACTGCAAGGGCTTCCCCTCCATCAACTGCCAGGTCATGTGTGATGCCCAGGGCATAATAATGAATGTGTGTGCTGGCTGCCCTGGGAGCTACCATGATTCCCACATCTGGCATTTGACGCAGCTGTACCAGACATTTGCCAATGGGGACATCCCACACGGACACCTAGTGGGGGATGCAGGTTATGCACTGGAGCTGTGGCTGATGACACCCATCAGAAACGCACACACACCTGAACAGGAACGCCATAATGAGGCACACGCACAAACACGTAATGTAATAGAGCGTGTGTTTGGGCTGCTCAAGTCACAGTTCCGGTGTCTGGACACATCTGGTGGAGCCTTGCAGTACACACCAACTACATGTACCCAAATTGTCATGGTATGTGCTATGCTACATAATATGATCTTGCAAAATAGCTGCAGGAGAACCAGCACAGGGCTGGGCCAAACAGCACCCCACCATTGCCAAGGCCATCACAGGCAGAGCGTGACTCGGAGGAGGAACAACCTGAGCCTGCTCCAGTAGGCAGAAGGAGGCGTGCCCAGTATGCCCTGGCCTTGGCAAAGAGGCAACGCATAGCACATACACTGGCTCAGTAGGAACCCTGGGAATGATACCCCCTCTGACTCACTCAAATAATAACAGGGATGCCTAAAATGACATGACCTGCTCACAAACATGTACAGGGAGTGTAATATGTGCATCCGACAGAGGCAGCCCTGCAGCACCACCTGAGGCAGGAATGCCATGTGTTAAGTAATGTAACACCATGTACTATATGCACACCTGAGGACCCTGACTAACATCCACCCTCACCAAGCATGAAGCCACAAAATGATGATGGGATGATCAATTGCAATAACTGGCTGAAGTAATGCAGTTAGTCAAAGGGGAGCCAATGTGTTTCAGCCTGGGAAGACATGCGGAGCATGACATGATGCACCACCTGCTAGGGGTGGCGTGCACCTATCAGTCCAGGCCCCATGGATACTGGCAAAGGCTGTCAGTACCCACAGCATGCCCTGAATAGGTAAGTCTCAAAACACAAACCCACCTTCATAGGTACCACAAGGGATAGGAACCTAGATGTAACGCTACCCAATGCCAGAAGTCTAAACAGCAAGATGCGTGCAGTGCAAATGCACACAGTATGGAGAATGTTGATATCAGTCCTGTAATAGAAAACTGGGTCAAGCCTCACATCAGCACCCTAACACTACCAGGTTACACCTCATACTGTGCTGTACAGCTGCAAAACATGGAACAAGCTACAAAAGGAGGGTGACTAGCAATAAATCTCAAGGATAACCACACCCCCATGTTGGTACCACAACAAGAAGCAGCATGGATTAGCCATGGTCACATACCAATGGCTAAAACCGCCTCCCAGTATATAGCCTGCTGCAGACTACTGTCCTAATACCAGGAACTGCACCTGGCCTATGTTGGAATACATGAATATATCAAGCCCCCCAAACCACATTATATTGCTTGACTGAAAATACCCAGACATACACTGGGAGCATTATACTAGCACCAACACAGTAGGAGAAAAGTTCTCAGAATCCATAAACCAAAATGCCCAGGAACAACGTTCCACTCCCACAAGAGGGGTAAGCATACTGGATGTGATAATCAGCAACATGTGTACTGGATGGCAAGATGAGAATTGTATCCCTCACTGGTAAGACCAGACTATAGAGTAATCACACTGGATATACACATCCTGACCACAGTCCCTGGCCAGAAAACCACAGTGAAAAATATGTGTAAAGCATAGGTTGCACCCCTCCAAACCGATGTGGAATCCACGAAAGGCCCTGTGCAAGTGCAGAATATGGGACACACCGCAGAACATGTTATACAGGCATTCCATGAACACAGCCAGGAATGCTTGGAGTATGCAATCACAAATAACAACAAGACACAATGCCATACACGCAGGCATCTGGCATGCTGGACTCCAGCCATTACCAAACCATGCAAGAGAATGAGGAAGCTACTACATGATAGAGCAAACATAAAAAGGGAAGTAATCACTGATCAGTAGTATGGCAATAAAATATGTCCACACATAAAATCCACTATGGCCAGCCACAACAAGTAGAATCTGTGAATCCAGAGGCAATGTGACACCTGCCCCAAGTACACAGACAACCCACAACTCCCCCCAATAAATACAAATATATGTGAGAGATGCAACCATTTATCCAAACTGGAGGCTAAGCTCCCCCAACTCAGTACTGTCAAAACTAGTCAGGAGGAGAAGGTAACCACATACACCACAAACCCAGTCCCACATAGACCTATCACAACTGTAAACCAAACCCATAAACACAGAAAACCATTCCTGGAGGCCCTAATTACAAACACACCACACCAACAGAAGCCTCCAAAGCAGATCCCAAGCAACCACAACCTCCAAACATAGCACATGCAACACATAGTACACAAAGCTGGTGTGCCAAACAGTCACAGGCCAGAAGGAGAAACAACATGCCTGATACAGTTGTAATAGGTGTCTGTATAGGCAGACACACTGCTGTCCCACTCACCAGACTGAACAAGGGAAAGGGTACAGTAAGCTGCCCGTAGGCTGCCACAATATGCCACATAACACAAGTAAGCAGGTCACCTCAAAGCAAGCAGAAATATGATGCACTCATTGTCCATGCTGGTGTGAATGACCTGAGATGTACCTCCCTGGACTACATGAAAAGAGACATGGATGAGCTCTCTGAGTATGTACCCCAGGCCAGTATGACACTGGCCGGTTGCAGCATCCAACCCTCACCAAGAATGATGCCACAGTACAAACACAGAATGATCAGCTTCAACAGGTGGCACAGTTACAGATGTCAGTCCAAGAGGGTCTAATGTCTGTCTGCTTGAGATGTCATGCATGACAAGCCATGCTGCTGTTCCAGGGATGGCTTGCACCTGTTACCCCTGGGTGTCTGGATACTGGATAAGGCCTTTGTCAACCCCATAGAGCCGTACGTAGGCAAGGCCAAAAAGACTAACCCACCACCCTAGAAAACATAAGTGGTAAGAAACATAAGGGTAATGCTGACCAATGCCAGATGTGTAAACTGCAATATGCATGCCCCTGAGGCACTTTCCAGTATGGAGAACATCGATGTCTGTGCAGTGACAGAAGCCTGCTGCAAGCCTACTGATAGCACATCAGCACTACCAGGTTATACCACATATCATGCGTTATGGCCCCAACACCTGGACCAAAACATCAAAGGAGGGGGAGTATCCATATGCAGCACAGACACCCATATGGCCAGGTAACTGACAATGCACGAAGCAGCGGAGACCACCCATGTGCACCTAAGTGTAGTCAAAACTGCTGTACAGTCTGTAGCATGCGACAGACCACAATCTCACACACAAGAACCCCACCCAGACATCCTGAAGACACTGGACAGTATGAATGTCCCACCAAATACCAGACAAGGTACTCACAAATTACCACATAGGTGGTAAACCATTATGTATGCAAGGAGTAATCAGGGACCTAGGGACACAAGTCAACAGTAACCTATCATGTGACACTCACAATGTCAATGTGGCTAGGAAGACTGTCTATATTGGACACCGTATCATGAAAGGATTCACATCTACATCAACAGAGGTCACTGTGCCCCTGTACTGTTCCCTTATCAGACCCATAATCTAGTACAATGACTCATATGAGATGTACCGTACCTGACACCTGCAGCGGTTCGGAAGACCTCAAAGGTACCCCACCAAGAGGATAAAGGGTGTCAAATATATGTCATATGCTGCCTGGCTATAGACACCCCAGCTGAATGCAGTCGCAGACTGCCTACACAGAGGCATTGTATGTCTGTTGTACAAGGCCATGTCCAACACAGGAGTAATGGACATGCTCCACCACAGGAAATCAAAGCCATTGGAGCTGTGAGAGTGACAGATGTCAGCCTCAACACATAATGAAATAGGATGTGCTGGAGGAACAGATACATAACCCAGAGGCTCCCCACACCCAGAAGCAGGATCCCAATCCATGTTAGGCAGAGCCCCTCACTGACACCCCTCAACAGGAATATTGCCAAGTGGATGGATGATCGTACATGTACACTGGGGGTCTTCTCTGTGTCACATCCAGACAGAGGCACAGTAAAGAAAATCATAAATGGCCATAATAGTCACATAGCAAGGGGCGGCGAAAGACACACACACTCTGGCTTGGCTTACTAATACCCTAGGATGGATAGCCTAATATGAACCCATGAACCTATGAAGATACAAATTGTACAGGACACTAAGGATAATCACAAGGCTTACTTAACTGATGGTAGGAACCATGTTGGGAATTCACAGATATGCTCCGAATCACGCAGATATTACAAACAACATACCAAACACACACACATATTGCCAGCATACAACCTGACAGGTTCAGTGCAAACCCCCAGAATGCAAAATATCTATCCCAGCAGACTGCTGGTCCCCTGACATTGCAGATGCTGAGGTAACAGCCATCATCTGCAAAGAAAAACACACAGCAGCAAAGGTATGTGATGGTGTCCTGGGCTGAGGCCAACATGGACTCCAAGAATAATGGAATGCCAAATCACACTACTGCCCAATGTCAGCCTTACCACAGGATATGTACCCAAAGAGCAGTGTACAACAACAGTGGTCCTTCACAACAAAGGTGTTGCCTGAATGCATACTGCAAACTACCACCCCAGGATCCTGACAAGCTTGGTCTGCACAGCTATGGAAAGGATCAGTATGTACCACAGACATAAAGCTATCGTGGACCTACTGACACCAGACCCTACACAGTGTGGCTGTCGTAACTGCAGATCCTGCCCCTAAACATGTTTGACCCATTTGAAACAGTCATTAAGGTCATTGATGAGGGCAATGTGGTCCACACAGCGTAGCTGGACCATGCATATGCTTCCAGACAATACCCTACGAGTTCAGTATGGATATGTTCACCAGCTTAAATATATACCCCTATGTCAGTAGAGGGGTTGCAAACCAGACCAAGGACAGAACTGACATGGTCAGACATGCTGCATCCATGTCAGACTACAAAGCAGATATGAGTGGCATCCCACAAGGCTTGGTCCTGGGACCCCCCCCCATTCCGTATATATGTCCCATAGGTACAGGCCAACATGGAAGGACTGTGACTGAACATGTATGCAGAGGAGTACAAACAGCCCACCATATCCGACCCCCAGCTGACACAAGCAACCCACAAAAGGGCCACGTAGAAACAAACAACTGGAGCCATAGCCATGTCAGCAAGCTAATTGCAGAACTGTGTATGGACAACCACCATGGATATACAGTAAGTGCCCACAAATTACCACACAGGTGTTAACCCATTACGTACCTAACATGTAATGAGAGACCTGGGGACACAAGGTGATAGATATCCTGCATTGGACAAACATGTGGCTGTAGTGTTCACAGAAACATACCATATACCCACCCAATCATGAAGGTTGTCAGATGTAGATAAGGGGAGGTCACTGTGGCTCTGCAGTCATCCTTCATCAGCATCACAATTGACTACAATAGCCCCTGTGGGATATACCTCAGCAGACACCTCCATCAACTGTAAAGTCCACAACAGTACCCCACCAGGAGTAGCAAAGAGCATGAACAGATGCCATGTGTTGCCTGAGTAAACAGACTGCAGCTCCACACACTGCCATACTGCCCAGCCAGAGGCAAGCTGTGCCTGATGTATGAAGCCATGTCCAAGCTGGAATCAATGAACATGCTGCACCTTGTACAATCTGAATGGCAGTGAGCTATGCACATGAGAGACCTGAACCCCAGCACTGACATACATAGGACAAGCTGTACAGAATGATCCATAACACAGAAGGCACCCCCACTCTTGAGTAAACTCCCAGTACAGGTTAGCCAGAGAGTCACATATCGACACCCCTCAAGAGGAATCTCGATGAGTGGATGGGAGATGGTAGGTTAACCCTGGGTATCACTGTTATGTCAGAGGTAGACGGAGGCACAGTATACTAACCATGGCATATGTCATGGCAAACTCCAGTTACAATGTGTGTCGAAGGACAAACACACTCTGTGACTAGCATCAGAAATGGCCTAGGGAACATCGCTAGTGTTTGCCAATGTCCACCTATGTTGTGGAATACACTACCAATGTTGGACAAGCCTGGTGTAGGTAGTCCATATCTGAACATAATGAAACATGGTCATATGTGCACAACTGGCCCCTACACAGTCTGTTGTGCTCACTATGAAGATGTCAAGCAGTGATAGGGCTAAAGCCCAGGATACTGTCCACCACAGTAAAAGTACTGAACCAGTACACTATTCGGTACTACAGTGTTAGGTCATTATGAAAGGATGTTGACAACTGTATGCAAAGTATCCCATGCAATCCCTGCAGGCACAGTATAATCCCTGTTGTGGCAGACACGAAGCAGTTGGCCAGTTAGTACACAACATGACACCCAACACACAACCATAAACGTGAGATATTGTTGAAGTTCACACACACCCAAATATGTGGTGGACTTCTGGGTTCAACATATGGAAAGCTCACACTGGGCATGCTCGCACACTTTGATAAATGAGGCATATGTCAGACAACATGCCATGGAAAGGCTGAACTGGGCATGCTCACACACTTAAGCCATATCTCCGTTTAGCAGTTGGCCACACATATCTGGTATTTGTACATGTCATTCCAGGAACCAACCACAACACAGCAATCTGCCCAGTGCACACAGTAAATGACTACAGAGACATAAGTGATATAGTGGATCGCCCTCATATTCAAACATCTTCCACAGATACACAAGTTGTTCATAGGAACAGGGAATGCTATGGCAATAAAGACCTGCAAACAGTCTAACAGCACAACAAATATTGTGCATCTGACAATTGAACATATGGGTATAGAGGCCAATACTAGGCTTGTTGCCCTAGGGAATGACAGCTTAGCCAGAGTGTGCTTGGCATCTGCATCCCCAGTACAGTAGGCTACTGTGCCACTGTAAAGTAGGTCACATAAGGCAACGTGTGAGGCTAGTGAGCTGTGCCTCTGTTAAGCAGGGGCACAGTGGAGATCCCAGGGTTTGAATGTGCTAAGCCACAGCCATGCTGTTGGTGTGTGCTGGAAGAGGGATGCTGAGGACCTCTAACAGTAAGTGGGCATCAATAACAGACTGAGGGGAGCCCTATCTGCATTGTCTGGACAATTCCACTGTCAACACTGTGTTGTGATGATTACGTGGGAATGAAGTGTTGTGCCAGTACTGTTCACAGATGTCCTCACTCTGTGGGCTACAGCTCTGCAATGTATTAGCTCACTCTGTCTGTTGGATGGCTCATATATGGCTGGTGTACACCTGACAGGTGTCCTGTTGTGGAGCAGTCATCGGTATATGTGGGATAGCATGATCAATGCAAACCTTACACATGCTCATAGAATGCAATTGTCAAGGATTATGCAGAGTGGCCAGTATAGTCCCCCAGCATGGGTCCTTTGAAGTCGTCCACCCCAGTCTTCACAAGTGTAGAGTCTGCTTGTGCTAAATACAGTTTGTTTGCAGTGACAATCTTGCCTGGGGGTGGGGATGGGATATGGATGTCCAGGGAAAGGTGGGTATGGTCAGATATCAACAATGGTGGTCTACCTCTGGTGTGGAACAGTGAGTACCCATGTTGCAGATGGACAGGTGCAATATGTATTCCCCCATGTGGCTGTGGTGAGTGGTTCTGCCATAGCACATGGACCCACAAATTGTAGTGGCTGTAGGGTAAAGTGGTAGAGGCCTGAGTAGTTCCCACACATAATATGCCTGTACCTGATGTTAACAACTGGAATGGTGTATGTGAACACCTGCATATCCCGGCACTGTTCCCAGGGAAGGAAACTGTGTGTCCTGGATGTGGGAGTGGTGTTCTGGACTGGTTGTGTTGTGTGTTACAGGTCCTGTGGTCACGAAGCCTGGTATAGAACATAACCTGCCAGTGCGATGTGCATATCTGACCCTGACGTAGGTGGCTGCAAATGCATATATATGCTATCCCCTACCTGACAGGTAGTACTAGATGTACATACCTCTGTAGAAATAAAGATGTCAGCACCCTATAAATACTGCAGGTGCAGACCAGATGCCCAGTAATTCGGTTAGCGTGCTCTGCTAATGCGTCTCCTTCAAGTGTCATAATATAGGTAGGTAGGAGTTCGAACCATGCAAATGCTCAGTGTGTGTGTGTGTGTGTGTGTGTGTGTGTGTGTATGTGTGTGTGTGTATGTGTGTGTGTGTATGTGTGTGTGTGTATGTGTGTGTGTGTGTGTGTGTGTGTGTGTGTGTGTGTGTGTGTGTGTGTGTGTGTGTGTGTGTGGGTGAGCAGGGTTGATGTGTGTGCAAGTCTGTGTGAGGGAGATGTCCCTTTTGGCAACTGTGAAAGCACTCTACAGGATGAACATTCCCCTAAGCACGGATGATGTCAGTGCCCTATAAGTAAAGCAGGAGAAGAGAAACCTCCTAGTAATTCGAATAGCGCACTCCGCTAATGCATTTGTCACGAGTGTCATAACATAGGTAGGGGTTTGAATCCTGCAACTGCCCAGTGTGTGTGGAGGGGGGTTAGTGTGTGTGTGAGGGAGATGTCCCTTTTGGCAACTGTGAAAGCACTCTACAGGATGCACATTCCCCTATCTAAGCACGGATGATGTCAGCACCCTATAAGTAGAGCAGGAGAAAGGAAACCTCCCAGTAATTCGAATAGCTCGCTTTACTAATGCATCTGTCATGAGTGTCATAACATAGTTAGGTAGTGGTTTGAATCCTGTAACTGCCCAGTGTGTGTGGAGGAGTGTTAGTATGTGTGTGAGGGAGATGTCCCTTTTGGCAACTATGAAAGCACTCTACAGGATGCACATTCCCCTATCTAAGCACGGATGATGTCAGCACCCTATAAGTACAGCAGGAGAAGGGAAACCTCCCAGTAATTCCAATAGCGCACTCAGCTGATGCGTCTCTCTCAAGTGTCATAACATAGTTAGGAAGGAGTTTGAAACCTGCAAATGGCAAGTGTGTGTGTTTAGATGTGGGGAGTTTGTGTGTGTGCAATTCTGTATGAAAGACATGTGCTTTTTTGCAATCAGGAGATCACACTACATGATGCACATTACCCTTTCCAAACACTGATGATGTCAGCACCTATATAGTATAGCCGGAGAAAAGGAACCTCTTAGTAATCCGAATAGTGCGCTTCGCTAATGCGTCCCTCTCACGTGTCGTGACATAGTTAGGTAGGGGTATGAATCCTGTAAATGGTAAGTGTGTGTGTGTGGGGGTAGTAGGGTGTGTGTAATTGCAAGTGTGAGAGAACAGATCCTTTTGGCAAATACTACAATACACCAGATGCTGCATATTCCCCCAGTAAACACAGGGGATGTCACCACACTATCAGCACAGCCAAACAGGGCTACTTGGCCAGTAATGCCAATAGTGCGCTCCGCTACTGGGTCTATTACCATTGTCAGAGTACAGATAGGTATGTTTTGGAAACCCACAACTGCCACGTGTGGTTGTGTCACACATTATGACCTTGTGTGGGTCTTTGTGCATAACAATGCATGCCATTGCCTAAACCAGCAATGGCAATGCACACATGATGTGTGTGTGTGACACATACACATAAATACCTGTGACCTGCAGTAGTTACCATGTCTGACACGTGCCTCGAGTGGATAAATGGTATTCGCAATGCATAACAATATGACTGTGTCTTACTGTGCAGGGGCCGCACGCAATATGTGTCTATACAGTGTGGGTGTATATGGTAAAATACCTACAGCAGGGGATACACATCTGGTCTGGGCCATATAGTCCACATGTAGTCGATGTACAGGTGCTGCATGTTCCCACCTGTTGTGGGAGTAGTAACATGTTATTCCACTGCAAGTCAGTGACCACATGCTGGGAACCTTTCAGCTAGTGTGTTGTAGCTACAGTAATGCTCACGCACAATGTTTGGCTGGATGCAGTCCAGCCATATAAAGACATTTCTTGAGACTGTCATATTGCCAGTGGCGTTATGGAGGATAGGTGGGTTTCCTGTGTATGGGAGGGTTGTGTGTGCCAGGCTATGAACCAGAAGGCAGTCCAACACACTGTTAGCTGCACATGAATAGGCCCTGATGCTTTGTGCTGTGCCAACAACCTGGATGTGTGTGTATCTGTGGTGCCTTGGGATACCACCCCCCTGTCCATGTGTGTTACATGTGTAGGGGACGACAGGCATGGTATGAGGTATAACCTGGCAGTGATGGGTTGCACCTGTGAGCCGTGAATCAGGACTCTGGTACTGCACAGACATTGCAGTTCACCGTGCTGAGGACAGTGTCCAGTGCATGCATCTTGCGGTGTACACTACTGGTGTTGTGTAGCATCACTGTTAGTGTCCTATCCTGAGTGATACCCGCGGAGGTGGCTATGTAATCTGTGTCCTGCAGCAAAAGGCACTATGTGTGTATCAAGAGGCTTCGCCAATATACAATGGCCCATGGGTGTCACGTGCAAGCTGCCCCTCGCAAATCATTGTGGCTTCCCTAGCATGTAAGCACACGTTGACAGCCAGTGGATACCCTATGAATGACATTGGAGATTGAGCAGAATGTAGACATAGAACACCCTTCCTACATATAGTGGTAGCATACCTGGTGAGGGTATGATGGCAACCAAGATCAGGCTCATACTGGCCTGTGCCACATGCTGAGAGACCCCTTCTATGTTCCCTATCATGTAGTCCAGGGAGGAATGTCTCAGGTCATCCATAGTGGCATGCTCAATGACTGAGTCATATGTGTCGATGCCTCTGACTGACCTGTATGCATGTGTTTTGTGGTGGACCATAGTGCCCCACAGGCATATCACTGTGACCTTCACCATGTACAGCCTGTTGAGCGGGACCCCACTGCAGCGGCCAAGAGAGGTACCTGACACATCTGTAGCAGGTGTGTTGTGTAGCCCTACAGGCTGTGAGTGTGCAGCACACGGGATGTGTGTGCCATGTGTGGCATGTGCTCTGTTCCGAAGTAACATATGCCTGTGTGCCAGCTGCGGAGGTGTGTGATGCTCAGGCAGAATGCTATTCTGAGTCTCCAAGTATGCCCCAGTGTGTTCAGATTGCTGTCAGTGTGGGTCTATGTCAGACTGGTATTGTAGTCACTGTAGTATGTCATGCCACCTGACAGGGTATGGCATTACTGGGTTCAGAGTGCTCAGTCCCCAGATTGGCTATGTGGTGGCATCCCACACATGTGTTGTACGTTCCTGGCCAGGGGTGAGGGTTGACTGCATACATGTGGCAGCTGTGACATTGCCACATGACTCACATAAACCACAAATGGACCATAGAGGTGATTCACAGATTACCTTTGCACATGATACCATATTAGTGTGATTGCCATGGTGATTACCAACACATAGGGCCAATGGGGAACAACATACCGAAGGTGTGTATGTGTGGGTGTACTGCTACTGATTTCATAGCACTGGCATATATGACTGCACACGTGGGTAAATGCCAGGTAAGACATGTGCAATGTGTCACAGGCAACGTACATGCGAACAGGACAGACAGTGACATGCTGTCATGTGTAAACTTGACATATGTATAGTATGCTATGCAGATGTCACTAGGAGTCCACAGAAGCACTGTAACTCTGCATTGCAGGTGGAAGCAGTGTTCCAGGGAACCCCAAGCGAACATGCATGCAAACAAAGCTACAGTAAGCAGGGCTGGAAGTAGTCCATTGTACAACAAAGAAGGGGTAACAATAACAGTAGGTAACAGTGCAAATATGTAGGCACTATCAACATGTACCCAGGAATGCACAGCTCAGATGTCCATGGTAGAACTGATATTATGTCATAGTTAATTGTGATTTGGACTACATTGGTACTGCACACATATCAACATGCGCAAACATCTACATTGCATAGTCATTGCGGGCAACTTGCCACCATTACTGTACATGTCCATCATTGCGTATCACTACTTGCATTAGCTTCCCCCCTGTGCTACCCATGTATGTGGTTATCTGTTGACATCCTTACCACCGGTATGCAATAATGTGCAGCTGTTACACATTGGTACGTACTATGGGTGTAGATAACAATTCAGGACAGTCATACGGTTACTGCATCAGTCATGCTGGGATATACACACAGTCATATCAGCACACTGTACTGTTACCAACATGATACTAATAATACACTTCTATGTAGTCACCCTGTGCATCAGCAACATGTTTACCTGTTCCTGCACTGATGTTGGAGATTGCAGGAGGTGGCACAGTTTCATCATATGCACAGGGTGTGAATTAGGTATGCCTGAGTCTGCCACTGATACCACCAATTGACATGTGTGTGTATGTGTGTTGGTGAGGGACAGCAGTACAGTGTGGGGCACTGTTGGTTCAGTGTGTGCGTGTATGTGGTAGCCCTAGGTGTTAACATTTTGCATGTGTGTATGCACGCACACAGTTCCACCTCATGGCTGCCATATACAGGAGTTTGTGGACAGCCACAGACTGCACCTGGCAGGTCATACAGATCAGTGTCTGTGGGCATGGACATGGTACCTGTGCCTGGCAGGGGTGCTATGGACCGTATCCAGTACTAAGCCAGACTGGGTACTGTCATCAGAAGCGGGAGTGTGTTGACTGGACACAGGTCCCTGTTGGGACTGTCCAGAGCCACGTGCACGTGGTCTCCTGGGGCGTTCCGTTGACAGCACAGACCCAGCATTGCTGGGGCTGCTGCTGGCACTATGGGGGCATCCGCGGGTCTGTTGTCATCCGCGCCGACTGCCAGCTGTTGCTGTTGCTGGCATATGGCCACGTTGATGCCGAAACCGCCCACCATTGCCCTGGCTCATGGACATGTGGTTGTGGAACTGCTGTAATATGTCCCCACAACATCTGTCTATGACATCGGTGAAATTACGGATAGCATCCGCGATGTCACGCATACTGTCAGTCATGGCTGTGTGACATGCTCTCAGCTCCCTCAGACCCTGTCTGGTGTACCTTTCCATACGCGACTGTGCCTGCATGACAGCCCGAAACATAGCTGAGGTTGACAGACCTCTTTGGGCACGTCTGCCAGAGGCAGTATGCCCACGGATGCTCCCACGAGAACCCATGGGCAACTTTCTGTGTGGTACCATCGCAGGACCCTGCCCATGGCTGCTGTGTGGGGAAGCATGTGCCACAGATACCACATTACCCTGGTCAATGCCCACTGTATCCTGTCCATCACCTAGGGACAATGGTGACATAGGATGTACTGGCAGGATGACTGTGTGCAATGATGGGGTTGACAGCTGTGTACTGTCAATTGGCTGACCAATGGTGGACCCTGACACACTTTCCTGTGCCATTACACAGATATCATCATTATCAGTACCTGTGGCACCAGATTCAGGTTCCCTGCTGCAGGACACCAGAGCAGCACCAGAACCTGTGGGAGGAAGACAGGAAACACAGTTTACAGTGTCCACACAATGTTACCAGTGATGCACTTATGTACACATGCACACATGCACACATGGACACATGCACACATGCACACATGCACACATGCACACATGGACACATGCACACATGCACACATGCACACATGCACACATGCACACTTGCACACATGCACACATGCACACATGGACACAGGCACACATGCACACATGCACACATGCACACGTGTACACGTGTACACATGCACACGCACACGTGGACACATGCACACATGCACACGTGGACACAGGCACACATGCACACATGCACACATGCACACGTGGACACAGGCACACATGCACACATGCACACGTGGACACAGGCACACATGCACACATGCACACCCCGCAGTATACACACAGAGCACTACTGAGTTACACTAGTATTACTAGCACTATCAGGACTATTATAGGTATTGTTAAAACACACTCACCAGCATGGATGGCCTGCCTTGCTGTAACACCGGAGGGACCTGCAGAAATGAGGAGATTAATGTCAGTGGGCACAACTGTGCCATTGATACTGCATATGATACAGTGCAGTAGTACACCAGTTGCCTTTCACACGTCAGCTGCTGATATTGTCAATATCACACCTGCACAATTACATACTATGTTGACAGCTACATACCACGGACACACCTTACACATGCATAAACTAACAGTGTACAGAACAGTCAAGTGTACATATGGCATATTACCTGCATGCTCCATGTCGTGCTGCTGTGTGGATCCAGCCTCCATCATGATGCAGGTGTATTGCTGTTGCTGTTCCGGGGCTGGAGCCACAACACTTAGGAGTAGCCCCTCCAGTCTGGTGAGGGGGGGATGTGTGGCCACCCCACCTCCTGTGGAAACCTGTTGCCTGTGGATATCCAACGCACGCTGATGGACATTTCTGATTAAATCACTGCAGTGATGTCGTACCTGCTCATATGTCCTATTATACGTGCGAATGTCATTTACCCTACAGACAAGGTCTTGCCACAATGCAGCCCTCTCCTGCTGATTCTGGCTGGTGTGGGAAAACAGTATGTCATAATCCCGCACCAGGCTCTGGTGTATCTCCTCATCTTCTGCTGCAGAGTAGGCGGGATTATGCTGACGCGCCATGTCCCTGGAAGAGAACACAAACAGGATATCAGCAGACTATGTCAGCAATATATGGCACACATACTATACACAATACACAACTGTAGTGATATACTACTACTCCCATATGTAGCATGTGTGTGTCTCTTGGTGGATACACAAGTACATGGCCAGATATCAGTGCTCAGCCAACACCTGTGCAACAATACCTGCCACATTCCATACAACATAGTAGCATGCCCCATCGGTCAGCACACTGCGACAGGTCCAATGCACAACCTCACTCTGGGGGTTCATACCAAGGTACTGTATGTGGAACGCCATCCACCAGTGTGATCTGGACACAAGTTACTCGGCCTGGATATACATATCCCACCACCACCACCACCACCACCAGCACAGTAGACTACTTCGATAAGTATGTGATTAGACAGTTATTCACTTGTTAGGACTGAGATGGTATCCATGCAGCCCACTGGGCCAGTGGAAGCCACAACCCACACTGCTGACCCCTTTGCGAATGCTTCCCATGGACATCCCAAAGATTGCATGGAACATGCACACACATTTCTAACCCAGACCCTATGCACAAAGGTTAGGCATCCTGTCCGGTGGACCCCAGCCAAAGGCAGATTGTATAACGATAGAAGGAGGCTACTGCAGGACAGAGCAGATTCACATTAAGGGAAGGCATCTGTGGTCAGCACTGGTAATAAGCTACAGTCTCTCATAACAACATCCACGGCCTACTCTGGGAGGGAAATGGCCACGAACACTATAGATAACCACAAGGCCTTCTTCAGTTATGTTACACATATGGACCAAATGCCTCAGATATGCTCTGAGTTAATACACACCTACTTAACATTCACCGCACACACAGATATTGGCAACATTCTTGCAGACAGGTTCAGTGCACGTAACCCCCCCCTCCTTCTCCCCCACACTTAGAAATACTTATCACAGCTGAATGTAACCTCCCTATCATCTCACATGTCCAGGTGAGGGCCGCCCTCAGCAAAGCTGAACACACAGCATCAATGTGACCTGATGGTATCCCTGGATGTGTGCTACGTGAACTCCAAGAGGACATACAACCGCATATAAGACTGATATTTAACCTTGGCTGTACTACAGGATATGTACCTGAACACTGGCATACAGCAACAGTGGTCCCACTCCACTAAGGAGGCACCTCTACTGACCCTGGGAACTACCGCACCATAAGCTTAACCAGCCTGGTCTGCAAAGCTATGGAATGATTCAGTATGGGACGCATATACAGCGATATTGGGTACCTGCAGACACTTGTTCACCGCCAGTTTGCCTTTGTGATGGGCTGATCCTGCCTTTTGAACCTGGTTGACCTTTCAAAACAGTCACTACAGCCATTGATGAGGGCAACGCAATCCATACAGCCTACCTGGACTTGCCTAAGGCCTTCAACACAGTACTCCACTCAGGCATCATAGACAAGCTCATTAGCTTACATGTTACTACATATGTCACATGATGGGTTGCACACTGGTTGACATAGAGAATCCATAATATCGATATTGTAGGAGCCATGTCAGACTCAATGCCAGTCACATGTGGTATCCCACAGGCCTCTGTCCTAGGACCCCTCTTGTTTGGCATTTATTTCTCAGATGTAAAAGCAAACGTGTGGGTTGTGGATGACAAAGTTCCCAGATGACTGCTAACTAAGCGCCATAGTCGTTACACCAGCTGACACACACATCCTACAGACAGGCCTCACTGCAATGGAAAACTGCTGCCAGGATCATGGCCTAACACTGAATGACATGTAATGTATAGTCATCCCCTTTTGGTGGAACTACGTGCACACAACATATCACATGGACATACCTATAGATACAGACCTATGACACATATGGAGGGTTCACAGTATGCAGACTATTAACCTGTTACTTTACATTACCTGTGTTTGTCGCAGCTGGTTGCGTCACCACTACTACTGCTTCCTGCTGCTGCTGGCATGGCTTGGTACTGTCACTGCTGACAGCTTCAACTCAGTGAGTACAGGATGCTTTTGTCGGTATCTGCATAAGTCCATGTGATGGCCTCTGCACCAATTGTAAGCCAGCATTTGCTAATTGCATGCATCCAGTTGTGTACTGATTGCAGTTCTTACTGTGATTTCAGGACAGTGCTATAAAAGGGTATGTGAGATAGGCGTTGCCCTTTCAGATTGTAAGGGCGGGGACCATGCTGGTATGCTGTGGACACTGTTCTGTGAGTGTAAAGGTTAGTATCTCTCTCATGATTCAGGCTGTGTTGTAGATTCACATTTCTCCATTCCTCTCTCCTGTTTCCTGTAGTAAGTGTGTTTGCACACTGACACCTACAACTATATATATATATATATATATATATATATATATATGTATATGTAAATATACATACATTTATATATGTACATTAACTGACATTATTACCTACTAGCTACCAACTAGCATGGCTGTTTCTGTTCACACACTACTATTATGGAAATCCACTAGTTCTGACAGTAAGTATGAATGGCATGCTTTGTGTACTACACATCCTATATTCCCTTTACATTCATTCCTACTATTACATGATATATTTATTTTAGCACAATGCTCTTGTATAAGAGTCATGGCTTAGTGGTAGGTTATGCAAACTACTGTTTACAAGGTCCTGGGTTCGAGACTGACAGTGGGATTTTATTTTGCTTTTGAACTGACTACAGGACCTGTCAATCAGAGTGACTAAGGCACTTTTAAGCAGTTGTAACTGGGTTAGCGCTGGTTTGCGCGGAGCTCCCTCATGCGCACTGGCGTTCAGCTCCACGCACACCCGCTTACAACCGCTTAACAGTGCTTACTCTGGCGCACACCCGCGCTATTTTCTTTGAAAGAAATGAAAATGGGGAGACAGAAAAGTGGTGAAAAAGGGGTCACAAAGAGGGTGAGACAGTAGGGAAACAAGCTTGGGTTTTGCAGGAGGGATGTAGGTAAGGCCCATAGCTGCCCATTTCTTCATCAGCAACAGCTGTGCATATGTATGTAATTTGGTGTGACATTTGAAACCTTCCACCCCTGAGAGAGGTGTCAGGACAACAATAATACTTGTTGTACAGCCAGTTGTAACTGATAGTTTCCATGTCCAGCAGACATGTGTGCGGAATGGGCAGCTATGTATGGGGCATAATTTTTTTGTGGGTACAGAGTGCCCTTTTTTTTTTTTTCAGGTGAGAGTGGTATGTCAGGTGAAGGAAGTCGGTATAGCTGGGGAGGTAGGTTGGGTAGGTCAACAGAAAAGACAAACAAGACGATACAGGGGCGGTGTATGACACGTGTGGGGGGGTTACACAATTGACGGGGACGGATGTTTGGATATCCAGAGCCCATGAGCCCACAGATGGCAACAGTGGAACTGATATCCCCACCCATGGGCAGTTGCCACTGTTCCTTCACTGCCCAGGAAGGGGCTGTGCTGGGGGCTGTGTAGGCCGGGCAACAGGCATGCCCGTAAGTTGTGCCACCTGTGCCTCAAAATGGCATAGGGGCCCAAGAATAGAGTCCCGGATCTCCCTACGCACCACAGTCCGGACGCTATGGAGGGTGAGTGGTGGTTCTCCTCCGGCCACACTTGCAGAGGGGGCACGGGCCCCATCCCCTGCAGTGCTTCCACCTGCAGGTGGCACAGGTCCACCGGAGGAGGGTCCAGACTGGGCACTAGTGCCAGGTGCACTTGCCAGCTGAGGTGGGAGAGGTGGGTCCACTGGAACCTGCCTTCCCTGTCGTCCTATGTTTTGCATTATGTCATGACAGTTTGGGTTAGTAACATACAATACCATTCGCAATTAGTTGTAACAGCATGCATTAGTATTCCCATTAACCAAACACCCAGATATTCACACCATTGAACAGCGAGCATAACACATGCATAATTTGAACAGCAATACACAGTCCAACAACATGCAGGGTTGATTGATGGCAACAGGCCATCAGGTTTGGATGTATGAACAGGGCAGATGCATCAACGGACATGCAAATATTTATGACCCAACAGGACAAATGTCCAGAGGTGTTAATTGTGATTGCACATACAATTTTAACGTGGAATGGGTTATATGTGGTTATAGGGTGGGATGAAGAAAATAATATTAACACCTTCGAATACCAATACATATGCTGTACATTTCTAATTGCTGCACATATATACACACTACTGTTCTAACTACAGTTTCCTATATGATAACTACTTCAACTTGGTGATAGGACTGTTACTGCAACATCAATATACATTTTATTGTTCTTCATACACGTTCATATCTGGCTTTGTTCAGCTACATCATCCTGCTACATTTGCTTTATATAGCTATAGACAACTGTGGATGTTTGGTATTTCAGACAATCATACTATCTGCATATTGCAGACTGAGAGCAACATATCCAGATTTTGGGATATACATTCCAGCTGCAGCAACACTTTGAACACATTTCGCTGTTTGGTTCTGCTTGTCACATTCATTTCATTCTGTACTGACTGCAGTATACTTTATTCAGGGTTTATTACTACTTTATTGGTGGATTCATAACTCTTTCTCACACTCTCTCACTTGTTTTCATTTTACTATTCAGGATGGTACTTACTTCTAGGCTTTATTGACATGTTTTACCTGTAGTTATTACAATCCTTTCCAGCAGTTTCACTTCTGTCATGTTTCAGTATTTCAACAGGGGTATATTTCGCACGTGATTTGCTCATCTTCTGCAGCTGTACTTTTCAGCCTGCTGCAGGTTGTGTACTATTATATTACAGGTGGGGCATCTTTATTTCAGACTTTATTTCAGACATTTTTATTTTTCTGTTTGGATTACAGACTGAAACACACTTTTGTAATCAAGCAATACTTGCAAACACTCTTACACTGTTACTTGCACATTTTATTACTTAGTGACTACACTGCACTCTTTTGCTAACTGTCATACTTTTATATTTCTTTACAGTTACTGGGAGAAGATTACTGACCTGCCTGGTGGCGCAACCACACCAGCTTATCGCCATAGGCTCTGCCGTTCGCAGAACGGACACCTGCAGCTGTAATATAAATGAAGCAATATTGGAATACACATCTCCATAATATCAGCTAGTTTAATTTCTTACATACATAATTAAATGTAACTTACTCAGTAGTGGGGCGTTGGGCATTTGCCAGGCCTCCTGGATCCAAAGGTTCAATTGGTCCTGCTTGCATCTCTTCAGGTCCGCATGGTGGTGATGGACCTGCTCACCAGTCCTTGGAATCCCTGTGGCACTGGTGAGATCATGAGCCAACCGGTCCCACGCCTCAGCCCTATATGCTCTCCACGGGACCTGGCCTGCATGAGTTGGGCCTCATGATTGTGGACTAGGAGCCAGACCATGTATCTGGACTCCTCAACGCCCCACCTCTGTGCTCGAAAGCAACTACCCTCACCTACTCCTGACATTCTAGCTGCAAGTTAGTTCTACAATCATGTATGCTGTGTATTCCCACCTATGGGGCTTATATATGCCGTTTTTCCCGCACATATCTGTGATTGGCCATTTTGGAATTGTATCAACTTCACAAAACCTGCTTTGTCATGCTCCACTTTGTATTCATTCCTATATATTTGCTATTACTGCATTTCTAGGTACTGCTGTCATGGCTTAGTGGTTCAGTACCTTGACTATGGTGCATAGTATCCTGGGTTCGAACCTGGCCACTGCTTTTTATTTTTCATGACTGTCTAGACAGGCTAGGGGGTGTGTCTGTGTAAAGGCAGTTTTGATACAGCTTGCTCAAGGTTGCCCGTCGGTTAGCTTGTTGGCGCGGTGCGCAGTTCCGCGCAAACGGGGTACGCTGGTTTACGCTTCATTTGGCTGTTAGCACGCATATTACACTCAGCTCAGCTAGGGGCACACAGTTTCAGTGTGTTAAACCACTGCTCACCTACGGGCACTCATTTTACACCTGTTAAACCACTGCTCACCTACGGGCAGATGCACTCACCTTGTTAAACTGTAGCTCAGCTATAGGCACATATCGCATTTTTTATTGTTTTGTTATCTCACATTTCTTCAAAATAAATGGACTATTTCATTACATTTTACATAAAATATGATTTTATATGTGTACATATTTGTCAGGGACTTGTTTCGTGCTTATTTTACTAAAAATAAAAATTGATGTTGTGGGGGCTCGAACCATGGATGCCTGTTCTTCAGCCGATGTCTCTACCGCTACGCTATTGTTTTTTGGCTTACTTTGTATATTTAGTTCTTATATGCTTTTCCACTGACTGCTAACTGTGGCTAAGCTACAGGCACGCCCGCGCAAACGAGCGCACTCATGGGCAAACATCTTTACGATTTAAAAAAATATATAACATGTTTTATTTTATTTATTTTATTTTATTTTACATTTGTTGACCGGGCTAGTCTGGCTGGATACATGTCCATTTTCAGCAGAGGCCCGAGGAGAAAAGCTCCACTATAAAACTAAGTACATTACATAAACAATTTACTACTCTAAGATAATAGCTAAAATCAGATATTACAAAAGCAAAAAAGAAAAAAAGATAATTTAAAAGAGAAACAAGTTTACAATAAGCAGTTCATTAAATATCCACAATTGTACAAAAAGTACATACTTAAAATCTCAAAACAGTAAAAGTATCAAAACTGAGGAGGATAGAGAAGAGAAGAGTGGAGGGGAAACAGAGTAAGAGAAAATGGTTAGTCAGGTGTATTGCAGGAACATGTTCATTTATATATTTTATGTTCATAGTCTGTGGGGGCATGTGTGGTGTGTTTATTCACATTTCCATGGCCTCTGTCGTGGGTGTTTACTTTGGGCACTTTTACTCTTCTGGGGGCGTGTCCGCTTGCAGGGCTCAGCTTATGGACACGCCCCCTACTGTCTTCCATGGACCGTGTTAGCCTTAGGTGTGATTCAGCATGCCCTCATGCATATGCATGACATGCTGACGTCACACTGTTTAACTGCAGCCTCCGTGTAAGCCATGTATCTCTTACACGGAGGCTTCGTGAATCCTGCCCAATGACTTTCAGAATAATAGTAAACACAAAAATTAAAAAAAAAATGAAAAACATTTTGGACAGCCATTAAAGAAATTTTGCATAAATTCAACCCTAACCCCTCTCCAATAACTCAGCAATCAAAACTGCAATACAACTCAACTCTTATTTCATAGATAGTATGGCATCTCTAATCAAGGTTTCCCAACATATAATCCTAACCCTGCCCAGTAGTCCTGTATCACCACATCCACTTTTACCTTCAAACCTGTGCCCACATTCTGTATAAAACTACTCTTAAACAAATTCAAACCATGCTCTATTTCAGCTGAAGTATCTTAAAATATCAGCCAACCGCATTACCTATCCTGTCCCAATCCATATAAATAGATTAGTCCAGGAATCTCATGTTCTGTCTCTCTGGAAAAAGTCAAACATTATCCCTCTGTGCAAAAGAAGAAACTCAGCAGATATTACTAACTTTAGACCTATAGCAATCTTATCCCCCCTCTCCAAAATACTTGAAAATGTATTGAAAAATGATTGCAAAACTATCTCTTGCAGGAAGAACTCTTATTACCCCGACAACATGGCTTCCTTCCTTTCCATAGTACTAGCACTGCACTTCTAACCTATATCGATACTGTCAGTAAAGCTAGAGATAATGACAAACTAGTATTCTCCTTATTTCTAGACTTGTCTAAAGCCTTTGATGCAGTGTGTCACAGAAAACTTCTACTTCAAATGCCCTCATTAGGTCTCTCTAAGCCAACCCTTCTATGATTCATAAGCTACCCATCCAATAGGTATCAGTCAGTAAAATGGTAGTCCACCCTTTCTCCATACCTCTCATTCACCATTGGTGTCCCACAAGACTCTATCCTTGATCCCTTCCATTTTTAACATTCTCACCAATACCCTCCACATATCCACATAACAGGCCTTCCAAATACAGGATATATATTAGATGATCGAACTTTCGAAAGCTCGACTGTCATATGGTCAACACCATATGATTGAATTTTTGAAATTTCGAACATTTTAATGGAGATCACTGTACAGTGTGGAATGGGAAGAGTTCCCTTTTCTGCACTGTAGTGCTATCTCGGAGTTGATATATTTAAAGAGTGGGGGGTGTGGGGGGTCCAGGAGGGCTTGCCTCCCAGCTTAAAATGTTCAGGTAGGTTATTTGTGTAGTTTATTTTTTTTATTAGATTTTCCAAGTTTTAAAAGTTCAATCATATGGTGTCGACCATATGACAGTCGAACTTTTGAAAGTTCAATTATCTAATATAGACCCCCTAATACAGTACACAGATGACTCCATAATCATTGACACATCTAAAAACAATGAAAACCTCCAAAAAATTACTCAGGAAGCTTTAACAGAAATATGGCTTTGTAAATCTCAAACCTAGTACTTTTTCCCCCAAATTCCTTTCCCATGAAAAAAAAAATAAAGTCCTCTCTTGATACTACAACGATTGAAGTCACTTCTCATACCAAATTATTAGGGATGATAGTGGATGATAATTTTAAATTCAACCTGCATGTACAAAATTGCATAAGGAAAAGCTCATCAAAAACTCTGGATGCTTTACAGAACCAAAAACCTTCTCACTGACACAACTAAAGCTATACTTGCTACTACTTATCTCCTCCCCACACTTCTTTATGGTGCTCCCATCCTTACTAACCTTCAGGAATCACAAAAATCAAAACCTGAAGAATGTTATAGCAAAGTTGCTAAATTTGTGGCAAATACCCCTTTCAGAACCCACCACAGTACAGCACTAAAAAGCCTAAATTGGTTAGAACTACGCCATCAACCAAAATATACACAGCTTCTTACCACCTATAAAATTATCTGGAATACATATACTTGTCCAGCACTAAATAACATTCCACACAGCTATGTTCCCAGTCAGTCATTATGATCCAATGACCAAAAACTCCCATCTGTAGACAAACCTATCAAATTTGCTAGGCATTCTCTATACTTATATCATGTTGCTAAGGCAAAGAACTCCTTATGTCTTACCATCTGTCAATAGCCTCCCTTTCACCTTCATAACCATTCTGAAAGACTTCCTAGCCAAAAGCTGGCTCTGTTCTTGCTCAACACCTGGATAAACTATATCCCTAAATGTGAACAAGTACCTGTCCATACCTTATATCTCCCTACTCTCCCTCCATCACTAACTTCCTTACTTCTATCAATTTCTCTCCACTGGCTTTCTCTATAAATATACCATAAGCACTCAATTCTCCAACTTCATATTGCAATTCCTGTTTGTATTATACTAACTTGCCTTTAATTTCTCTATAAACTGGTAACATTTCTCTATTAAATCATCCTTGCATAACTTGCATCTATTCTTAACCAATGTTTACATATTATATCTAGTTTGGTATAATTATTTAAAGTGTAGTTTTTTTCTGTATTATTTTTTAAAGACTGTAAAATTATTGTTCTTAAAATGTTTGTAATACCTTGCAGCTTTTCTCCCTGAGCCTCCACTGAAAATGGGTGTCTACCCAATCTGACTTTCCTGGTAATCAAATGTCAGTAAATATAATAAATAAATAAATTGAGTTGCATCCCATCTACAAAATCAGTATAAGCCATTCTTTCTTTATCCTTGTAAAAAGTATAGTCTAAAATAACCTAACCCCTAAAGTATCTGTAATGTAATAAATACAAGTTGAGTTTGCAGCAAATAATTATATAGCAAAGATCATTAGCAGTAGGAATATATTTATTAAATCCTCTTTGTACTGATTCAAACCTATTATGTTCTGTACTATTATACAGGCAAAAGAAATTATTGTATTTTGACAATGATCATATATATATGTAATGTGCAACATCACCAGGCTCTGTTCATCCCTTAGTAAAATACATTTTAATATATAGCATATCTGCCTCAAAGCTTATTTGCTTATGTTGTTAATCTGTTTGTGAAAGGATAATTTATTTGTAATCATTATTCATTTGTCTATATAGGTCCATAAGTCCGCAGGCAAGTACTAGGCTAGCTGCCCTTGTGAGCCCTTTTAAGCCTGGCCAATTTCCCTCAAGTGTGAGAATTAAACCCTGTACTTTCTGTCTGTGAGGTAAATACCTCAACTGTTACATCAGCATGCACCCTATTATCCCTCTACTGTTAAAGGAGATATCATGGCATTTCTTCTTGATACTTACTAGTACTGAAGGGTAGACCCATATTCTTTTTCCAAACAGAAATGTAATTTAAATACTTATTGATAATAAGACAGTCATTATAGGATACAGGGGTCTACTTCATAACACTGAAATTTCATAACATTGAATTTCATAACATTAAAACCAGAACATCAAAAATTCAAAACACTGAAAACCCAAACCATTGACAACTCAGAACATTGAAAGTCTGCTTCATAACACTGAAAACTGCATTGCACAAGTAAATAACATCACCTCCATGTACAACACCTCACCAACAAACACGCATTCTAGTACATTTCTGCAGGGAGGCAAGCCCCCCCACACCCCCCATACCCCCTGTAAATTAAATATACCAACTCCAAGATTGCACTATAGTGGAAAAAAGTTAATTTCCTAACCTCAGTGTATGGTGATTGTGATATAGTGAGGTTAGGAAATTTACTTTTTTCCACTGTAGTGCGATCTTGGAGTTGGTATATTTAATTGATGGGGGCAGCGCCCCCCCTCATAGGGGGTAAAGGGGGGCTTGCCCCCCTGCAGAAACATAGTAGAAAGTGTGTTTGTTAGTTATGTGCTGTTATAGGTGGAGAGGATGTTAT
Organism: Protopterus annectens; assembly: GCF_019279795.1. NCBI lineage: Eukaryota > Metazoa > Chordata > Ceratodontiformes > Protopteridae > Protopterus > Protopterus annectens. The sequence continues at coordinate 985,543,088 of NC_056735.1, read as the reverse complement.
TTACATATGCACTGTAGTTTTCAGTGTTATGAAGCACTCTTTCAATGTTCTGAGTTTTCAATGTTTTGGGTTGTCAATGTTTTGGGATTTAGATGTTCTGGTCTCAATGTTATGAAATTCAACATTATAAAATTTCAGTGTTATGAAGTAGACCCAGATGCAGCCACGAAACCAACTTTGAAGTCATCAGCAAACTTGTTTACCCGTTTGCAAAAGTAGCCATGACTAAGTTAAAGAGAAAAGGACCTGACATAGCACCATAAGGGACAAAGTGAATCACTGGTTAGCACTTTCAGAGAATACCTTGGAGTGCCAGTCTTTGTTTATGATCCCTAAACCAGTTATAAATCAATTTAAGTATTAATCAAACTGAAATAAAGTCAATGTGTAAATAATTGATGAGTAAGGCAAGATGTCACATGTTCTTGCAATGTCCAGGTATAAACAGTTCATCAAATCTAAAGCCAAACTAACTTGATCATAAAATTCAGATTAGTCAAACTTAATTTACCCTGAAAAAAAAACATGCTGGTTAATATACAAATAGGTTTTACTATACCCTGGGTCTATCAACAAAGTCATGAAAAAAAACTTTCAAAACACTTGCCCAAAACTGGAGTTAGATGTATTTGGTCAATAGTTTTGGGAAATTAACTTTTTCAATTTTTGAGAAATAACATGTTTTCAAATATTTGAAATATTTCCTTTATTTGTTAAACCAAAAATATAAGTTTTAGAACAATATCTAATATTGATTTCATTGATAAAATTGGAATCCCAGGTATATTATTTGATCCTATGACTATTTTTTTAACAACTTTGCCTAATGATTTTATAAACATATAATCAATAATAGCAGGGCAAGTAAAGTTTAGTAAGTTCATATCATCAGTAATAGCAGGGCATGTAAAGTCTAGTAAGTTCAGGTTGTCAGGAACTTTAATATTCCCATTTATTACTGAATTCATAAAGCTGCTAAAGTAATTATTGAATTCATTTGCTGTTAATGAAGGATGCTCTATTGCTACCACATTAGTTGTTATCATTTTAATGGGATGATTTGTTTTAGTTATGGAGTTTATATATTTATAATAATGGTTCTTATTACTTTTATCTTCAGCCAATCTTGATTTAAAATGTGTTTTTTTTTCTCTCTTTCTCTTTACTTAATATACCTTAAAACTTTTGTTAATTCTATTTAATTTAGCCTCATATCTTTAAGTGAGATATGTTTTAACTTGTCATGATACCCTTTTTTCATTTTCTTTTTATACAGTCTTGATACCCTACACAATCACCAAAATGATAATTTAAATTTAGTATAATTGCAAAAGTGACCAAATGAAGTTGTTTTTATAAAATCGGAGAGTAGCTTCTACAATATCAAATTGCCCGAGTTCAGCTATGAATTACATTAATTCCATTTAATAGAGTTTATATTTGCAATGATTTTATTGCAATTGATTTATTTTAACTCATACTTTTTAATAGTCAAATCACAAATTGTATTTTTACACTCATATCATGAAACTCCGAGTACTGACCAGATAAAAATAGAGATGATGATAAGAAATATCCTTACTAAAATAGTCACAATTAGTTATAATAACATCTAATATATTACTTCCTCTAGTTGGTTCTGTTACAAGTTGAAAGAAACCATATTGACAAGGCCTATCAAGGTAGTTTATGCCACCCAATAAAATGACTCTACCATGTGACAAAAATTGATCTATATTCATAATAAATTCTGAATAGCTAACCTTATTAATAGATGGTTTCCTATAGCATAATATTATATATAATGATAGAAATCTATCTGGAATCATAATATCAATAATCACAATTCCCAAAATTAAGTTTCTGAAATTATTTCAACATGAACAAACTCTTGAACTAAGAAAAGAACTTTACCTCAATGTTTATTCTCCCTCATACACTCAAATTTGTTATAGCCATGAAAACAAAGGGAGCTAGAATCTCATCATTCTGTAATACCAACAACTGATGAATTTTCACATTGCATAATGCTTTTTAATTCATGCAAGTAAGAGCCTTACAAGTGTATGCTTCTTCAGTTTGATAAGGTACTCTGTTAATATTGTGTCCATAGGTATGGTGGGAGGACATTGCAGGAATATAGCTCTCTAAAACATTGATAACTAATATATTATTATCCTGAATACAATGATAGCACCATGATGGTTTAGATACAGCTGATTAGATGCAAAAAGATGTGTGTCACCAATAAATTCATCCCAGCAAGTGAAAACATAATGTTGCATGCAATACAAAGAGATCATAACCAGGTGTTGAATAAGAGAGCCTTAGATAAAACAGAATCACTCCAGCTGGGTAAAGGTACAATTTCAGTAAGATTCACTTTATAATTGCTAGTTTCAAGACTTTCCAAAATATCCAAAACACAATTTTGCATATGATTCATAGGCATTACATTATCATTAGTTCCACAATGTATTACATACTGACTGTATCTGTTACTACTATTAACAAATGTCCTACTGATAGTTGTTGTTTCATGTAATCTCAGTCCTGATAATGAAATAATAGAAAATCTTTCTTTATTTAAATCACAAATTTTCCTCCTCAATGGTTTGAACACTGAATCAGACAACACTGGTATTTCCTTAGAAAACTACCATTTAATTTATAACTGTTTTCCCATTTATTTTTATACTCATCACCAACCCAGTTAATACTCTTCTCATTCCTGAAATTATCTAGTAAATGAATAGGGCATATTGTCTCACCTCTTAGCTTTTTTGACTATTTATCCTTATATCATTCATTTATTCCAAAAGACTCAAGACTATCTTGGTCAAGTAATTTCATTTTAGAAGTAATTATTACTTCGGGGTATAAAGAAAGGGTTAAGTTGCACTTAGCAGTATTAGGTAAATCATCTACTTGAATCGAATTTGATAATGACTGGGAACCAGTTACCTCTTGACTTACACAATGTAAAGGACTTATATCCATATCTGATCATTTTGATACAGTCATGATCAAATGTGAATTCATCAGTACAAATTTTAAATGTACCATCATGAAACTTGGCGGCAAGGGTATACATTTTGATTACAAAACAACAATTTAACTTTCAAAACATATGCATCTGCCAAAGTCAGGAAACCATATTCTGTATTCCATCTATTCAGGCAGACCATTGTACCAACTGATACCTTGCAGATGCAGCCCGTTAGTAATTCATTTTCTTCTGTTTTACTAAATTTATTCTATTCTGTAGCATTTAACAAACCAATTGAAACAGCCTGAAAAAGTGCAACAGTTCCTACATAAAATAGGGCTGGAAAACTTGAGCTGTTGAGAAAAGCTTCAGGAATTGTCATTACATTGTCTCTTACAGGTTACACAGAAGTCAGCTCTGCATGCTCTATAAAAATTGTCATATTTTCCTCTGTTTGAAAATATAGGCCTGGAACATACCACTGGAGGAATCTAACAATAGGATGAGGCACTTAATACAAAAACTAAATACTGATAAGAAAAGAAAGAGTGCTGAGAACTTTAGATAAGGGAAGAACAAATTGCATATAAATAAATGGAATTTATGGAAAAATACATTCAGAATAATGTTCAGGAGTAGGAGTGAAGTTTAAGAGAAGGCAGAAATTGAGCGAAATATGTAATGTTGGTGTGTAAACTGCTATTATAAAGAAAGAAAACACATATGCAATGTAGAATGCATTATTA